>NC_090447.1:1528352353-1528557353 GCF_031143425.1 Pleurodeles waltl | reverse complement strand
AATGTGCCACCGAAAACACACAATATGTCAAAACAACACATGGATCTTCTACAACTGGAGGTCCAGGCGTTGTTACAAAAAGATGCAATAGAACTAGTACCAATTCATCAGAAAGGAACAGGAGTTTACTCGCTGTACTTTCTCATACCCAAAAAAGACAAAACTCTAAGACCTATATTAGATCTCAGAACATTAAATACCTACATCAAATCAGATCACTTTCACATGGTGACATTACAGGACGTAATCCCATTGCTCAAACAACAAGACTACATGACAACACTAGACCTAAAGGATGAATACTTCCATATACCAATACATCCTTCACACAGAAAGTACTTAAGGTTTGTATTCCAAGGGGTACATTACCAATTCAAAGTGTTGCCATTCGGGATAACAACTGCGCCAAGAGTTTTTACAAAATGCCTGGCAGTAGTGGCTGCACATATCAGGAGGCAGCAAATACATGTGTTCCCGTACCTAGACGATTGGTTAATCAAAACCAACACGAAAGAACGGTGTTCACAACACACAAAGTATGTCATAGAAACCCTCCACAAACTGGGTTTCTCACTCAACTACACAAAGTCACACCTTCAGCCGTGTCAAACACAGCAATACTTAGGAGCAACAATCAACACAACAAAAGGGATTGCCACTCCAAGTCCACAAAGGGTACAGGCATTTCACAACGTAATACAGGCCATGTATCCAAAACAGAAGATACAAGTCAAGATGGTGATGAAACTACTAGGCATGATGTCCTCATGCATAGCCATTGTCCCAAACGCAAGGTTGCACATGCGGCCCTTACAACAGTGCCTAGCATCACAGTGGTCACAGGCACAGGGTCAGCTTCTAGATCTAGTGTTGATAAACCACCAAACATACACCTCGCTTCAATGGTGGAACAATATAAATTTAAACCAAGGGCGGCCTTTCCAAGACCCAGTGCCTCAATACGTAATAACGACAGATGCCTCCATGATAGGGTGGGGAGCACACCTCAATCAACACAGCATCCAAGGACAATGGGACACTCAGCAGAAACAGTTTCACATAAATCACTTAGAACTACTGGCAGTATTTCTAGCGTTGAAGGCATTTCAACCCATAATAAGCCACAAACACATTCTTGTCAAAACAGACAACATGACAACTATGTATTATCTGAACAAACAGGGAGGAACACACTCGACACAGTTGTGTCTCCTGGCACAGAGAATATGGCATTGGGCGATTCACAACCACATTCGCCTAATAGCACAGTTTATTCCAGGGATTCAGAATCAGTTAGCAGACAATCTCTCTCGGGATCACCAACAGATCCACGAATGGGAGATTCACCCCCAAATACTAAACACTTACTTCCAAAGATGGGGAACACCACAAATAGACCTATTTGCAACAAAAGAAAACGCAAAATGCCAAAACTTCGCATCCAGGTACCCACAAGATCAATCTCAGGGCAATGCGTTATGGATGAGCTGGTCAGGGATATTTGCATACGCTTTTCCCCCTCTCCCACTCCTTCCGTACCTAGTAAACAAATTGAGTCAAAACAAACTCAAACTCATACTAATAGCACCAACCTGGGCAAGACAACCTTGGTACACAACACTACTAGACCTCTCAGTAGTGCCTCATATCAAGCTTCCAAACAGACCAGATCTGTTAACTCAACACAAACAACAGATCAGGCATCCAAATCCAGCATCACTGAATCTAGCAATTTGGCTCCTGAAGTCTTAGAATTCGGACATCTAGACCTTACACAAGAATGTATGGAGGTCATAAAACAAGCAAGGAAACCAACCACAAGACATTGCTATGCAAATAAGTGGAAAAGATTTGTTTATTATTGCCATAATAATCAAATTCAACCATTACACGCATCTGCTAAAGACATCGTAAGCTACTTACTGCATTTACAAAAGTCAAAGCTAGCTTTTTCATCCATTAAAATACATCTTACCGCAATTTCAGCTTATCTGCAAATTACGCACTCAACTTCATTATTTAGGATCCCAGTCATAAAAGCATTTATGGAGGGCCTAAAGAGAATTATTCCACCAAGAACGCCACCAGTTCCTTCGTGGAACCTTAACATTGTCTTAACACGACTCATGGGTCCACCTTTTGAACCCATGCACTCATGTGAGATACAATATCTAACATGGAAAGTAGCGTTTCTCATTGCCATCACATCTCTAAGAAGAGTAAGTGAAACACAGGCATTTACCATACAAGAACCTTTATTCAGATACACAAGCATAAAGTAGTTTTACGAACTAACCCAAAGTTCTTACCAAAAGTCATATCACCGTTTCACTTAAATCAAACAGTAGAACTACCAGTGTTCTTTCCAGAACCAGATTCTGTAGCTGAAAGAGCACTTACATACATTAGACATCAAAAGAGCTTTAATGTACTACATTGATAGAACAAAACAAATACGGAAAACAAAACAACTGTTCGTTGCTTTTCAAAAACCTCATACAGGGAATCCAATATCCAAACAAGGCATTGCCAGATGGATAGTTAAATGTATTCAAACCTGTTATCTCAAAGCAAAAAGAGAACTGCCTATAACACCAAAGGCACATTCAACTAGGAAGAAAGGTGCTACTATGGCCTTTCTAGGAAACATTCCAATGACTGAAATATGTAAGGCAGCCACATGGTCTACGCCTCATACATTCACCAAACATTACTGCGTGGATGTGTTAACAACACAACAAGCCACAGTAGGAGAAGCAGTACTACGAACTTTATTTCAAACAACTTCAACTCCTACAGGCTGAGCCACCGCTTTTGGGGAGATAACTTCTTACTAGTCTATGCAAAGCATGTGTATCTGCAGCTACACATGCCATCGAACGGAAAATGTCACTTACCCAGTGTACATCTGTTCGTGGCATGAGACGCTGCAGATTCACATGCGCCCACCCGCCTCCCCGGGAGCCTGTAGCCGTTTCGAAGTTGATCTTGAACATTTGTAAATTTGTAAATATATCACTTTAAACCACATTATGTACATATATATTTACTCCATTGCATGGGCACTATTCTATAATACACAACTCCTACCTCACCTTCTGCGGGGAAAACAATCTAAGATTGAGTCGACACCCATGCGCAATGGAGCCGAAAGGGGAGGAGTCCCTCGATCTCGTGACTCGAAAATACTTCTTCGAAGAAAAACAACTTGTAACACTCCGAGCCCAACACTAGATGGCGGGATGTGCAAAGCATGTGAATCTGCAGCGTCTCATGCCACGAACAGATGTACACTGGGTAAGTGACATTTTATATATATATATATATATATATATATATATATATATATATATATATATATATATATATATATATATATATATATATATATATATATATATATATATATATATATATATATATATATATATATATATATATATATATATATATATATATATATATATATATATATATACACCACTGTGTTTTTGATTTCCACAGTATCTAACTCATGCCAGGAGATTGATCCTTAAGTCCCTGGAAAAAAAAAAATGTGCGCCATTAATGTGTAATTGAGACTATTAGGGAGTACTGTGGGTAGGTGGTTTCTTCTCGGGCTCTGTTTTGTGTACCAAAGTATCTACAGTATCTCCCAAAGGGGTCTTTTTGCTATACTAGAATCTAGGAGGCGATAACTTTTTTGGGGTGTCTCCTTGCATCCATTCTATCAGATATCTCTGTTATGATGCATGGTAATATGTTTCTATATCTGGGATACCTAGACCGCCCTGTTTTGAAGGTAATGTTTTCTGCGTTCTTGGCTTCTTCCCTGCCCATTTTTGAACATCATTAAGTCACCTCTTGCTATCCACAGTGGTAGTAGATATAGTATATATAGTAATTTGGGGAGGTTAGTCAGTTTAGCGCTAGCTTTGTGCCTGACCCAAGCAATATTGTGGGACCTCCAAGAGGGACGTTTGTGTTTTAATTGTTGTGTACATCATTTGAAAGTTGCTTTGTGCCATCACACTAGCATGAGAGGTGATTTCAACCCCATGTTATCTAATCTCTGTTGAGGATCCACAGAATGGTGTTCCGGTCTCAATCTCTTGGATGTGTTGCCATCGATTGTAACAAGAAGGCCTTCTAATTTGGACAAGCTCACTATGAACCCACTGCTGCTTGGTATTTCTCCTACTCTCTAATTACCTGCGTGCTAAATGGATTTGATTGGTCAACGTCGGATGGACATGGTCTACAGAATGATATGCATTTGAATGTTTTGCCTCAGTATTACTCCTTTAAAGTCACCATTAGTTCTAATCTGCTAGGTCAGTGGATCGAGATATGATGTGAACAGAAACTGTGACCCCTGTCTGATGCTCCTGCTGTCATCTATAACCCTTGTTCTGACTTGGAAGATTGGTATCCCGTGGCAACCACTTCGTGAAGTTCTCTCCTAATCCCATGCACTGTAGAATTGCTTCAAGACACGTCCACCCTTTTCGGCCTCGAGGGAGAGCTATACCAGTAGTTTCTTTTACTTTTCAGCTGTGTCAGTCAGGTACAGGGCCTTTTTTGTATTACAGCTAATTTGCCTTCTCTTAGCAAATGCTGCTTGATCTAGGTGGACTAGTTTTGTCTTTTTGTGCTCCAAACAAGCTGCATATTTAGAAATAGACTTCATATATAAATAAAGACGTATATAGAATAATAAAGACATATATACAGACTTCAATAGCTATGCAAGATATTGACCTGTATGAATTGGGCCTCCCTGGATCGTTTCCCGATTTCAATACTAAGGCTATGGTGGCCTCCTTCTTGCTGCTTGTTACACAGCTCATAGTTGAAAAGTTCCTGTAGTTGATCTAGCATGGCAGCAGGAAATATCTTCTGAAAGTGAGCTGCACATCGATCTAACTCTGGAGCTTTATGTTAAGATGTTTAATTGCTAATAAAATCTATTCTTTAGTTATGCGGGAGTTTGGCTTTTCTGTCTCTACATGTAATAGTTGAGATAAGAGCATACTTTGAAGGTAATCTTCTGGTGAGTCTTTTGGATTTGATTCCCTTGCATACAACTGGTGGTAAACATTACAAAATACTTCTCGTTTATCCATTTCCATTGTTGCCCGCTGTTTCTTTTCATCCTGAACCTCACCAGTGTAGTTGTGTATTCAGTTAGCTCATAAGCCATTCACTACTAAACTTCCCACTTATATCTCCCTCATAATATTTTAAGTCTGATCTATTTAGCATAGTTTTGTCTTTTCTAATTCAAACATTTATCTCCTCTAGTATGTATTACTTTTCACCATATATTTTGTGATGTGGTTTTGTGGTTTGTCTAAGTTGAGAAGTTATTGTCTTAGGGTGAACAATTGGTTTTCACTTTCTTCTTTCAGATGGCCTGCCTCTCTTTTAAAGCATCCTCGTAACACGGGGTTAAGGGCACTGCTTCACAGTAGCCACTGCAACCTCTTCTGTTGTATTGAACTATATGTATTCTTTAATAGACTCTTTTTATGTTTTGTTATGTGTGTATCTTTTAAGAGATAGTCGTTCAGTGTCCATTCCCTTGCATGTCACCCTTGTTCTTTCACCAGGTCCCACAGTGTTGTCAAGACTGGAGCATGGTCTAATAATTGTGTTGATCCCCATTTCAGCATCTAAAGTGTTTCCCACCAATCTTTTGTCTAGAAATATATAACCAGTAGAGCCATACGTCTTATGAGCGTGTGAAATGAGAGAATCCAGCTGGAATGCATGTCTTTATCTCCAGCCACCCTCCATCCTCCAGAGGTGCCTTGCCCTTTGCTGAAATAACCTATTTACTCCATATCTCTGTTTAGTTTCCTCCATCTCTTTGTTGAGGGCCATGTTGATATCTCCTCTCAATACAAGTGGGCTGGGGCTTTTGCTATTTCCTTTTGAATTGTCTTGACTAAGAAATGATCTTGTCCTTCGTTAGGGCTGTATTTTGTAGCCAGTATCAGGAGAGATCGCCCGTAACCAGCCCATTAAGCAGTAGTCAACTGCTGTGTAGGTCTTGAACTATATTTGTTGCCTGATATTGGATTTGTTTTGATATTAAGATACCTACCACAACCGCTTCGCCCCCTCGTTGTCAGGCTGTTGCTAGGTATTATTTTGGGGAAAAAAAGGGTGTCCTGATTGTCTGATGATCTGCTTGAAGCAAATGTGTTTCTTGCATGAGGCCAATGTCTGCCTCACCTTGGTTGAGCTCCATTCAAATCGCCTGCCTCTTGGCTAGCTTTTTTAGTTCTCGCCTATTGTTTGATGCATTTGTATGTACTCTTTTCGTTATCTGTATTAAATTAGTTTATAGTTCTTGTACCTTTTGCATCTTTAGTGCCCCTGTTATTCCCACTCCTCTCCCTCAAACTCCCATTAGGGAGCTGATGCTGTCCTGTCTTTGGCTTCATCTTTCCCTTGCGCCCCCTTGATTAGAACTGTTTGAACTAAGATTACCATTCCAATAACTCCCACCTGTTACTTGTTGAACCTTCAGTGGATTCTATTCCGTTCCTCTGTTCCCCCTGTTACATTACTGAGGGTCTTACACTTTTGCTCTAATGCCAATTCATTTTCCTTAGGGTTGTGTTCCTTTCTGTATAACATCTCCACCACAGCCCTCTGCATACTTGTCCGTCATTAGTCAACATAGGATTTTTGTGGGTCCTGGGTCACAATAGTGCCTGTTCCATTGATCATTTCCAAGCCCTTGATTTGCCATTATTACTTCCACTGCTTTGACCTTTTATGTGCTTTTCCCATTGATGTGTTTTGTCTTTTGCATTACTCTGTTGCTCTTCTTTTTGTTCTCTTCTAGTTGGCCCTCCTTTCACCTTTCTCGTTTGTACTATTTGCCACATTGGTTGATGTTTAGGAGTCACGTTTCTGTCTTCTTAGTTGTGGGCCCCATGTTAAATGTCGAGGATCTGGCAGGCCTCTTCAAGTGACTTGGTTGCATTCTGTGAACCCTTTCAACTGAACATTGTATTAAATGGGAGCTCTACCTGTATCTCACATATTGTCTTCAGATGACGTTTGGCACTTTTAGGAAGAATTTACATTTAGTAAGAATCGCTGCATATCTTGATATGCATAGTTGCACAAGAGGTTGCTGTTTTTCACGACCTTTAATAGGGTGCTTTTGGTTCAATTGTACACTATCCCCATGCACTACGAGATCATTGACCTTCTTGTGTCTGTTACTTTGCATTCAGCAGTATACTCTTGTTGGTCAGTGTGTCCCCATTCCCCTCTGCCCCAACAAATGCTTTTGTTTCATTTATCTCATAGTTTGGCAGCTGCCCTCTTGGACATGTGAGGTACCCTGCGGTCAAGTTCTTTAGTCTACATTTTCTTCTAAATGCTTTATTTATCTTGCAGATCATTACTGATTTGTGTTTATCCCTTTTGTCTGTTTTATTTGCCACCCTTAAATCAGACCATCGCAGGCCTACATTAATGACCCCTGCATTTTCTAGTTCTTTGTTTCCTTCTCCCACACCCCAGCTTCTCTCCCCAGCTTCTGCTGCCCCTATGATGTGCTTACCCGGTCCACACACATGGAGCCTCCCTCATTTCTAAAGAGGGCATCATAGACAATGTCTTCTTGACCACAGATGAAGATGAGTCATGCCTCCTGGTTTCACTGGACCTCTCAACTGCCTTAGACACAATAGACTTCCACTCTTATATATACCCTGGCGTTTCTCATGGGATTCACTGGCAGTGTCCTTAGCTGGTTCTTCCCGGGTCACAAAGGATTCCTATCCACTTTGGAATGCCGTAGGGCTTCATACCCATACTGTCTCTTGGTATTTTCAACCTTAACATGGAGCTGTTTAGTCTCCTACTCACAGATAACAGCCTCAAGATTCACCAGTATACCAAGGATGTAAAACTTTATTTTCAAAGCCTCCTCTGCTTCAGACATCCAACACCTCAAACATTGCCTGCACCTTATCCAGACATGGATACCCAGCACCTGCTTGAAGCTCAGCCCAACAGAGACATAATTCTGTTATTTGCCAGTAACAATAATTAAGATGCAGTACAAACCTGGCTCAATGATATGAAACGTGACGACATCAAATCCCAACATTCACCGAATGCCAAGTCACTTTAATTTACCCTGGACGTCACCCTCAAGAAGCAGATTGCCAATAATCAAAGAGACCGGGGTACCAGCTTTCTTCTAAAGAAAGTCAAACCATTTCTTCCGGAAAGTGACTTCAGAAGTGCTGTTCAAGACCTCGTACTCTCCCCTCTAGATGGTGGTAATGACCCTGTATCCATCAAGACTGCCACAAAGAGTTGACGACTTATCTCTTTAAATAATCCTACATGCATTAACTATCCTCGCACACTATTTCTCCTATCACTCATTGAATTTATGTTGGTCTTTGACTCTGTACAGCATTTAGCTGAGTTTTCACTAGGTTTGTGCTATAGAAATACCTTGGACAAATCTACCCCCACCCCCAAGCATCAGAGCCTGATTTGTCATATTTTGCAGGTGCAAAAAAAGTTGCAGCCAAAAAAGCAAACAAGCAGTGCACAGCAAGTGTGAGCTGGGGAATGAAAGATCTGATGCTAGCGAGTGTGCAGAATACAGTTTAATATTTACACCCTCTCAGGCGCCACCCAGACATGTCATTTCCCACTCTGACATACATGTTGCTGGAGGGAGAAGCGTGCCCCCTACATGCTGCTCCCAGCTAATGCATTAGCATGTATTTCACGCTCCTTGGTCATGCTTGGAGTGGTGGGAAGTAGAATTTTGACAGTGGTGGGAAAACTAAACTGGCATGGAGGAGAAGTGGCTGGGGAAAAAAGGTGATGGTGGAGGTTAAAGGAATGGAGAACAACTGCTTGAGGCAGATGGGTGGGCAGAGGGTAGAAAGACCCCTTCCAGAAAGGGGGTAGAGGACCATGAGAAAGACTTCCTAAGGAGGCTGTGGTGCTCACATATTTGCAGAGTCCCAGTCTCCAGCAGTAGTTTCCTTCTTTTTGTGCATGCTTGGTACAGCTTGTTTTGGGGTTCTGGGAAGCAGGCTGTATAAAAAGTTGCATTTCACTCCGACTCAGCACTTGTCTATTATTGGTAAGTTCCTGTGTATAGCTTATATCTTTACTATTCCTCCTCCTCAGAGGACCTAGGACACTCAAAATATGATCCCAATGTTTGACTCGAGCTACTGTCCCAGTGCAGAAGGGGAGGTCCTTCTGCTAGACCTCATGGCGTCATGCATCATCCTTGCTCTCTAATGCCTTGCAAAGGACCAGGTCTCCAGAGCAGTGACTCCAGCAATGGCCTCCGCATGTGGGCAATCTCTCTGTGCGGGTAAAAGCCTTGAACTGATTAATTTCAGACCTCAACTAGTGAGTTTGCACTTCTAAAGTTACAGGTTTTCATTGTTGATGAACGCCGCCTCCATGGGGAAGCCACCTAGACTACATGATGGTGCATGGCTATTAGTCACCATTGAAACAGTGCACATCAACAAGCTGTAGCTATCAGCATTTTGCTTCACCCTGAAGCCGTTTCTTCCCTCCATCTTGGTTTGCTTGGTACAGATCATGTCAGACAGTACATCAGAAGTCTTCTATCTGAACAGGTGGATCCAGATGGATCTGAGATCCTGTGCTAGGTGGCACTGTGTTATTGGAAGTGCTGCGTGACTTATGGGGGTTTCTGATAGCATCTGACCTGGCTGAAGCATTCAGTGCTTTGCCTTATGTCCCTTCCCTTGGAGGACCACGGATGTAAGAGGCATTTGAGGTGATAGGCGTGCTCCATTGCTGGTTGAGATGCCCTTGTAACGTTTCGCTTTCATCCTCATCAAGAAATGTCCCCTGTCCAGCTCTGTGTATTTTTCACCACTTGCCTCTCTGGGGACCTGCATTGCACTTTGGGCTTTTTATTTTCACTCTGCAGGGCTTTTGTTGCGCCTACTGTGACAGGGTACTTGGCTACACTCTCCACACTCTTCTGCATCCCCGACCAGCCATTTCTATTCCAGCCACCTATAGTGGCCCGTGCCTTGGCAGGTTTACTGTGCATGTTTCCTGTCATGCCTTTTGTTCTTCCTGGTTTGGGACTGAAATCTTTAACTTCTTTGTTTTATCTGTTTGAGTTGCTGCACAGTTACCTCTGATCTCTTTGGAGACTGAAAGCCATGCTTTTCAAGGCCATTTACTTTTGCAAGTTCTTTATGTCCATCTGCATTAAATGTTTTCACGGATGAGTGTGTCAAGCAAACTTGTCCTTCATTCTTACCCATGGTGGTGTCAGCTTTCCATATGAGCTACTCTTTCACGTTGCCTTCTTTCTTTCCTCCTCCCCATCCTTCTAAGGAGGAGGAATGTCTGGACCCTTGGAGAGACATCTCGTACTACATTGATTGGACAAGACCAGATGGGGTGGATGAACAGCTACTCTATTGCTTTGCTGCAAAGCAGGGTAAGGTGATGACAAAGCATACTGTTTCTTGCTGGGTCACCCTTGGATGAAGGACCTGCAGTGCCTTGTCAAAAAAGGAACTGCCGGAGCACTTTCAGGCACACCCCACCATGGACTCTCCGTGGCACTGGATAATTTTGTCCCGGTAGCTGACTTTTGGCGAACGTTGACATGGTTGTCCTTGCAAATGTTTGTCCAACACTATTGGCCACTGAAGCAAACAGTGATGGCAGATCAGAGAGATTTCTTTACCTCTACCACAGTAGTATCCACTGTGCACATTCCTGGGCATGGACGGTACTGCTAAGGGACCTCTATATGTGGAGTCTGCGGGTGGAAAGTCTCCAGCAGAAGGATAAGTTACTTACCTTTGATGATGCTCGTTGTGGTGGATAATGTATCTTCAGTCACCTTTTGTCCAGTTCCTCTCAGAAAGACACCGAACAAGTGAGGGAGCTGGCACCAGCATACCAGGCAATGCCATGCTTTGTCTCGTCACACCTAGGATGGACTCAGCTGTGACTAGAGTGGCGAGGCACCACCTAGAGGTGCTGGAGATTTAATACTGGATGAACTGCATAAAAGTCTGGCACATGGGGAAATTCATATAGTAAGGAATCTGTAGGATCATATAGTATCCACTAGAAAAGCACTTCCAAAAGTAATTAACCAATTTTTTTAGACTGGGTTACAGCCCTGGGCTCTCAAAGGCCCACTCTTCATTCTACATATCTGGGCCTGCAAGCAAATGAACCAATCTCACCAGTAGATTGAGGCCTAATGCTGTGCACGGTTTCATCTGGGCTTTGAAAATATCCACAGGTGCACCCTTGACCGAAACATCCTCACTTCTCCACTTTCATAGTATATCTCTGGTTCTGGCAGCACTGTGCTGTAAATTCACAGCACATTGAACTGCACAGGAATGAGCAATAACAAGAAAAAGGAGAGCCATACACCTTGCACCCCCTTAGGCTGGAAGGCATGGGTAAGTAGGGTAGGACGAGGCAGGGTATCAGTGTTTCAGGCACTAGTTTGGTTTCCATGCACATTTGAAACCCTACAGCCACCATACAGTGTCTCATTGGACTCTGCATGAGTATTTCTTTTCCTCCCCACCATGGAAGTCCTGAAATAAAAATCCCAACAGCCACTCAGTGAGTTGTAAGTATGGTGTTGTCCTACAAAATGCAGCATTTTGGTTGGTTTCATCTCCTACCCCCAGGGCTCTCTTCATGCAGTCAGTCGGGACCTTGAGACAGCTCAAACACTTAAGCAAGCCCCCATGGGTATTTTGAAACCTGCCTCAGTGCGACAGCTCAGTTGATGGTGGACGAACACAGTTGGGCCAGCGGGAGACCCCTACCCTTCCCAGAGTTGACGGTCTTGACAAATGCATCATTGTTGGGTTGGGGAGATCATCTGGTAGAGGTGGAGATCAGCGGACTCAGGTCTTGGGCAGACGCCAGGCTCCACATTAGTCTATTGGAGTTGTGGCCAGTTCACTTGCCAATAAATGTCTTCCTCCCGTTCATCAAGGGGAGGCTGGTTAAGATCCTCACAGACACCACCACCACTATGTGGTACTGTAGCAGACACGGTGAAATGGGGTCCTGGGAAGTGTACCAGGAGACTATGCACCTCTGGAACTGCCTGAGGCTCTAGGACATTTCCCTGGTAGCCATGCACTTGGCAGGGTGTCCCTCCGAGACTCTTTCCATCTCCGAAGTGGAAGTCGAGACTACTGTATGCCTTCCCGCCTTTACCTCTCCTGGCCAGAGTTGTGAAAAATACCAGGAACAACCAGGCTCAAGTAATCTTAGGTGCTCTGGACTGGGCCAGCAGAGTGGGGTACCTGATCATTCCTGGGGATGAGCATCCAGAATCCTGGAAAACAAGTGGCATTTAATTCAAGAAGTTACACTCATCATTAGTGGGCAATAATCTGCCAGCCACAAGTTTAAACCTTAGCGTTTCATCCTTTTGCGACTGACCAATTTGAACGCTATTAAATTGCTGAAAGGAATGCTTGCTGTTTACAAAGATTAGAAATGGCAAAGGTACAAATAAGCTTTTAAGAGGAAGGACTGAGCAGAACTGGGCAACAAGAGGCCCTGGTCTAACAAGGACACCACTAGATCACAGTGTGAATTTTCCAGGCATTGGTGTTACAGAATGATATAAGGAGCTTTGAGTACATTGTATGTACACTTCATTGCTAACACAAACAACCAATGAAGGGATTTTCTTTTCTCAAGCTCACTAACCAGGAAGCTATGAAATATGCTGCTTTATGTATCCCATAATGTTGTGCAAGGAGGTACAGACATTCTTCAGATAAAAATAGAGTTGAGCATTAAAGATTTGAGCGTCAGTAATAAACATCTGTCTTTCCCACTTAATTTGTAAGTGAATGGGTGAACTGATGAGATCAGACTGATGGGGAGGTTTTCGTATAATGGATAATTGCTCTATAAGCGTTCTTCTGGAAGATATATTGACACTCATTTTTTTCTCAGACAGCCTTCTGGCTGGGATTCCACAGACGGTGAAGTTCACGGTGACAACCGGGCATTACACCATAAAGAATGGAGACACCCTGCAGCTCAGCAATGCTGAGGCCATGCCCATCCTGCACCATTCTCGGGGATCTGCTGCCATCTACACCAACACAATGGGTACGCTTTGGCGTTTTGTGTCTTCTCTTCTCTCAGCACAGCCGTCTGTCTCTGTCTCAGGGTGAGGTTAGGCCTTCCTTCTAGCAGGAGGTGCACAAGTGGACTATGCATATATGCAGAGAATTGAATTTTACTCCAGATACTGGCTGATGTCACTCTTCCTTATTCAGTACTTTCAGCAAGAGACGTTCAACGATTGGGTTTGAAAGTGGATTTACGTTGCAATTTCTAAATTGTAAATTTGAAATTTAGCTTGAATCTAGTGGAGTGAAAAACTTAGTTAGAAATTCATTAGCACTTATGGAAAAGCAGGTCGTTTTAATGTGTCATACATTGAAAACTAAATACTCTTTAAAAAAAAGAAAAGAAAAATAGAAAACTCAATATTGCTTTATTTTACTTTCAAAAACACATTTTAATTAACTTTTTATATTATTAGCATCCTCAGCCTGGCAATAACTTCGATTTTGACCTTTGCCTTGGCTCGCCATTACAACAGATCAAATACTAATCCTTGCTAGTTTCATTGTTAGTGCTAGATTGTATTGCTAAGAGGTAGTAATGGTCGAAGTTTGAATTTCAAAATGTTTTTTTAAACTAAATTGTTTTCAAACCAAATTTTTTTGAACTAATTGCTTTTCAAGTTAAACATTTGGAACTATGTACCTAAAGTCAGGGGGAATATGGGCACCGTTTGCTGTAACTAATGCCCAGAAAGCATCAGAGTCTGAGTTATCCTTTGATAAGCACACAGCAGTGATGTCTGCCAAGCAGAGCTACAGTCATGAACGTTAGAGTGTGTAGCCTGCTGTCAGTATAGTCTTGTAGTGCTGCTTGTGCAGCTCTTATTCTTACGAGGCAGTGGTTTCCACCACGGCAGTCCCTTAGGTGGTAATTGTTTGTAAACAGTCCTTGATCTGATCCTTTCTTGTTACAGCTCAACAAGTAACATTCCTGCTTGCATATCACCACAGATTTTACTTTCTTTTTTCTCTGACAATAGTGACATAATTGCTGCTCTCACCTTTGATAGAATATAACATATCAAGCATGATTGCCTACTTACTTAAAAAAATAAATGCACATTTTCTTTTTTTTTTTTTTATGTGAAAACTGGTTTCAGGTGAACCACTTTCAGTAATGGGATCAACAGATTTTGTATTCTCTCACTGTCTAACATCATTATCCATCATGCTCTTGCACAGAAAAAGTTTCTGAATGTGACCTGGTGATCCAGTCTTCAGAAAAGGTGACCAGCATTACCCTACCTCTGGCTCCTGCCTACCACATCATTGAATTTGAACTGGAAGTAATCTGCCACCTTCTGGCCACGACGGTCTGTGTGGAGGATGAAGAGAAATCGCTCAATGAAGAGCTGCCCCGGAAACGCAGAGAGAGCAAGAGAAGTGAGAGCAGCATGGCCACTGCTGATCAGAAGGTATGTGATAGGACTGGGAGAGTGTAGAGATGATTGGCTGGACAGGTGGTTGCAAAGCAGACAGGTGGGGAAGAGGAGGCAAAATGCAAAGAGGGCATTGGAGATTACAATAAAATCTGGTGAGAGGAAGTGAGAAGATGGCTAATGGAAGTATGACGAATGTTTGGGCAGAGTTTAGTAGAGAGTGCAGCAAAGACTGGTAGGATAAAGTATGACGGGAAGTGGGGGGAAATGGTTGGCTAACTTTGGCAAGAACTAGTGGGAGAAGTGGCCAAAACTTAGGGGAGCAGCAGTGCATCCCATACAGAGGATTTGGAGAGTGTGACCAATACTGCGGGATGAGAAGTGCAACAAAGATTAGAGGTACATTGTGGCAAAAACTGGTAGGGAGGTGCAACCAGGTCTGGTGATAAGTGCCACTTGGAATAGGTGCAGGAGGAGTTTGGAGAGGACCAGGGAGAGATGTTTGCCCAAGACTGGGGGCGCTTGGGTGTGTGATTGAAGTTTATCCAGAACTGCATGGGTGGGGGTGTAGGGTGCTGTGCGGCCGTGATGGGAGTGGAGAGGCAAGGAAGTTTGCAAAGGTCTGGTAAGGGCACAGTATGGCGAGGTATGTTTGGCCTGCAGTACGGCTAGGACTGGTTGAGGCACAATACAGCGAGGTGTGGTTGGGTACAGTATGCCGAGGTCTGGTTGGGGCCCAGTACGGTTGAGGCACAATGCAGCGAGGTCTGTTTGGGGAGCATTACGCCAAGGTCTGGTCGGGGCGCAGTACTCTGAGGTCTGGTTGGGGGCCAGTATGCCGATGACTGGTTGAGGCGCTGTGCGCTGAGGTCTGGTTGGGGTCACTGTACATTGAGGTTTGGTTGGGGCACAATATGGTGAAGTCTGGCTTAGATGCAGTACAGTGAGGTCTAGTTATGGAGCAGTATGCCTAGGTCTGGTTGGGGCGCAGTACGACAAGGTCTGGTTGAGGCACAGTTTGATGAGGTGTGGTTGAGGCACAGTTTGATGAGGTGTGATTGGGGCACAGTTTGGTGAGGTGTGATTGGGGCACAGTTTGGTGAGGTGTGATTGGGGCACAGTTTGGTGAGGTGTGGTTGGGGCACAGTTTGGTGAGGTGTGGTTGGGGCACAGTTTGGTGAGGTGTGGTTGGGGCACAGTTTGGTGAGGTGTGGTTGGGGCGCAGTTTGGTGAGGTGTGGTTGGAGGGCGCAGTTTGGTGTGGTGTGGTTGGAGGGCGCAGTTTGGTGTGGTTGGAGGGCGCAGTTTGGTGAGGTGTGGTTGGGGGGGGCGCAGTTTGGTGAGGTGTGGTTGTGGGGGTGCAGTTTGGTGAGGTGTGGTTGGGGGGGTGCAGTTTGGTGAGGTGTGGTTGGGGGGGCGCAGTTTGGTGAGGTGTGGTTAGGGGGCGCAGTTGAGGTGTGTTTGGGGGGCGCAGTTTGTTGAGGTGTGTTTGGGGGGCGCAGTTTGGTGAGGTGTGTTTGGGGGGCGCAGTTTGGTGAGGTGTGTTTGGGGGGCGCAGTTTGGTGAGGTGTGTTTGGGGGGCGCAGTTTGGTGAGGTGTGTTTGGGGGCGCAGTTTGGTGAGGTGTGGTTGGGGGGGCGCAGTTTGGTGAGGTGTGGTTGGGGGGCGCATTTTGGTGTGGTGTGTTTGGGGGGCGCAGTTTGGTGAGGTGTGGTTGGGGGGCGCAGTTTGGTGAGGTGTGGTTGGGGGGCGCAGTTTGGTGAGGTGTGGTTGGGGGGGCGCAGTTTGGTGAGGTGTGGTTGGGGGGGCGCAGTTTGGTGAGGTGTGGTTGGGGGGGCGCAGTTTGGTGAGGTGTGGTTGGGGGGGCGCAGTTTGGTGAGGTGTGGTTGGGGGGCGCAGTTTGGTGAGGTGTGGTTGGGGGGCGCAGTTTGGTGAGGTGTGGTTGGGGGGCGCAGTTTGGTAAGGTGTGGTTGGAGGGTGCAGTTTGGTGAGGTGTGGTTGGAGGGCGCAGTTTGGTGAGGTGTGGTTGGGGGGGGCGCAGTTTGGTGAGGTGTGGTTGGGGGGGCGCAGTTTGGTGAGGTGTGGTTGGGGGGGCGCAGTTTGGTGAGGTGTGGTTGGGGGGGCGCAGTTTGGTGAGGTGTGGTTGGGGGGGCGCAGTTTGGTGAGGTGTGGTTGGGGGGGCGCAGTTTGGTGAGGTGTGGTTGGGGGGGCGCAGTTTGGTGAGGTGTGGTTGGGGGGCGCAGTTTGGTGAGGTGTGGTTGGGGGGCTGCAGTTTGGTGAGGTGTGGTTGGGGGGGTGCAGTTTGGTGAGGTGTGGTTGGGGGGGGGCGCAGTTTGGTGAGGTGTGGTTGGGGGGCGCAGTTTGGTGAGGTGTGGTTGGGGGGGCGCAGTTTGGTGAGGTGTGGTTGGGGGGGGGCGCAGTTTGGTGAGGTGTGGTTGGGGGGGCGCAGTTTGGTGAGGTGTGGTTGGGGGGGGCGCAGTTTGGTGAGGTGTGGTTGGGGGGGCGCAGTTTGGTGAGGTGTGGTTGGGGGGGCGCAGTTTGGTGTGGTTGGGGGGCGCAGTTTGGTGAGGTGTAGTTGGGGGCCAGTACAGCGAGGTCTGGTTGAGGCGCTGTGCGCGGAGGTCTGGTTGAGGCGCTGTGCGCGGAGGTCTGGTTGAGGCGCTGTGGTCTGGTTGAGGCTCTGTGGTCTGAGGTCTGGTTGGGGGCACTGTACATTGAGGTCTGGTTGGGGGCACTGTACATTGAGGTCTGGTTGGGGCGCAGTATGACAAGGTTTGGTCGGGCACAATATGGTGAAGTCTGGTTGAGATGTAGTACAGTGAGGTCTAGTTATAGAGCAGTATGCCTAGGTCTGGTTGGGGCGCAGTTTGGCGAGGTGTGGTTGGGGCGCAGTTTGGCGAGGTGTGGTTGGGGCGCAGTTTGGCGAGGTGTGGTTGGGGCGCAGTTTGGCGAGGTGTGGTTGGGGCGCAGTTTGGCGAGGTGTGGTTGGGGCGCAGTTTGGCGAGGTGTGGTTGGGGCGCAGTTTGGTGAGGTGTGGTTGGAGGGCGCAGTTTGGTGAGGTGTGGTTGGAGGGCGCAGTTTGGTGTGGTGTGGTTGGAGGGCGCAGTTTGGTGAGGTGTGGTTGGGGGGGGCGCAGTTTGGTGAGGTGTGGTTGTGGGGGTGCAGTTTGGTGAGGTGTGGTTGGGGGGGTGCAGTTTGGTGAGGTGTGGTTGGGGGGGCGCAGTTTGGTGAGGTGTGGTTAGGGGGCGCAGTTGAGGTGTGTTTGGGGGGCGCAGTTTGTTGAGGTGTGTTTGGGGGGCGCAGTTTGGTGAGGTGTGTTTGGGGGGCGCAGTTTGGTGAGGTGTGTTTGGGGGGCGCAGTTTGGTGAGGTGTGTTTGGGGGGCGCAGTTTGGTGAGGTGTGTTTGGGGGCGCAGTTTGGTGAGGTGTGGTTGGGGGGGCGCAGTTTGGTGAGGTGTGGTTGGGGGGCGCATTTTGGTGTGGTGTGTTTGGGGGGCGCAGTTTGGTGAGGTGTGGTTGGGGGGCGCAGTTTGGTGAGGTGTGGTTGGGGGGCGCAGTTTGGTGAGGTGTGGTTGGGGGGGCGCAGTTTGGTGAGGTGTGGTTGGGGGGGCGCAGTTTGGTGAGGTGTGGTTGGGGGGGCGCAGTTTGGTGAGGTGTGGTTGGGGGGGCGCAGTTTGGTGAGGTGTGGTTGGGGGGGCGCAGTTTGGTGTGGTGTGGTTGGGGGGGCGCAGTTTGGTGAGGTGTGGTTGGGGGGCGCAGTTTGGTGAGGTGTGGTTGGGGGGCGCAGTTTGGTGAGGTGTGGTTGGGGGGCGCAGTTTGGTAAGGTGTGGTTGGAGGGCGCAGTTTGGTGAGGTGTGGTTGGAGGGCGCAGTTTGGTGAGGTGTGGTTGGGGGGGGGCGCAGTTTGGTGAGGTGTGGTTGGGGGGGCGCAGTTTGGTGAGGTGTGGTTGGGGGGGCGCAGTTTGGTGAGGTGTGGTTGGGGGGGCGCAGTTTGGTGAGGTGTGGTTGGGGGGGCGCAGTTTGGTGAGGTGTGGTTGGGGGGGCGCAGTTTGGTGAGGTGTGGTTGGGGGGCGCAGTTTGGTGAGGTGTGGTTGGGGGGCTGCAGTTTGGTGAGGTGTGGTTGGGGGGGTGCAGTTTGGTGAGGTGTGGTTGGGGGGGGCGCAGTTTGGTGAGGTGTGGTTGGGGGGCGC
Source organism: Pleurodeles waltl (assembly GCF_031143425.1). Classification (NCBI taxonomy): domain Eukaryota; kingdom Metazoa; phylum Chordata; class Amphibia; order Caudata; family Salamandridae; genus Pleurodeles; species Pleurodeles waltl. The sequence goes on along the minus strand of NC_090447.1, from coordinate 1,528,538,587 downwards.
AGTTTGGTGAGGTGTGGTTGGGGGGGGCGCAGTTTGGTGAGGTGTGGTTGGGGGGGGGCGCAGTTTGGTGAGGTGTGGTTGGGGGGGCGCAGTTTGGTGAGGTGTGGTTGGGGGGGCGCAGTTTGGTGAGGTGTGGTTGGGGGGGCGCAGTTTGGTGTGGTTGGGGGGCGCAGTTTGGTGAGGTGTAGTTGGGGGCCAGTACAGCGAGGTCTGGTTGAGGCGCTGTGCGCGGAGGTCTGGTTGAGGCGCTGTGCGCGGAGGTCTGGTTGAGGCGCTGTGGTCTGGTTGAGGCTCTGTGGTCTGAGGTCTGGTTGGGGGCACTGTACATTGAGGTCTGGTTGGGGGCACTGTACATTGAGGTCTGGTTGGGGCGCAGTATGACAAGGTTTGGTCGGGCACAATATGGTGAAGTCTGGTTGAGATGTAGTACAGTGAGGTCTAGTTATAGAGCAGTATGCCTAGGTCTGGTTGGGGCGCAGTTTGGCGAGGTGTGGTTGGGGCGCAGTTTGGCGAGGTGTGGTTGGGGCGCAGTTTGGCGAGGTGTGGTTGGGGCGCAGTTTGGCGAGGTGTGGTTGGGGCGCAGTTTGGCGAGGTGTGGTTGGGGCGCAGTACGGCGAGGTGTGGTTGGGGCGCAGTACGGCGAGGTGTGGTTGGGGCGCAGTACGTTGAGATTTGGTTGGGGCCCAGTACGCCAAGGTTTGGTAGGGTGCAGTTTGGGGAGGTCAGATTTGGGCAAAGTTTGGCAAAGCCTAGTTTAGGCAATGTTCGGTGAGGTGTGGTTAGGATGACGTCAAGTGAGGTCTAGTTGGTGCGTAGTTTGGTGAGCTCTGGAGGGGGTTTGTTCGGCAAGTGCTCAGAGTATTTGGGGAAAGACTAATGGGGCAGTTCGGTGAGCAAGAAAAAGATTGTCAAGGACTAGGTCAGAAGCTTGGCCAGAGCCTAGGGGTAGGGACACTGTGCCCAGTGCTAAGGGGGTTGGAGTAGAGCTAGGGGAGGAGAAGATTGGATAGAGTAACTGGATTAGGGGGTCAGCCTGACCTCTGGAAGAGATGCAACAAAGACTGGTGGTGAGAAGTGGGACATACTAGCGGGGCAGTGTGATCAGCACTGGGGAGGGAGGTGAGTCCCAGGGGTAAACATTTGGCAAGGACCTAGGGGATCACTTTGGCCAGGACTGGGGGTAAAAGTGCAGGTGGCGCTAGGACCAAGGGGCAAGTTCGCCTGGAGGAGGTACCTGGATCAGGGTATCCATATCATGGAAATATTACTTTTTATTGTTCCCCATTTTGAACCACACTTCTTCCTGTCCTGTAGTGCATGGAACCTAAACCTGTCATGCCTATCCCCTTGGTTTGTACGTGTAGGACATGCATGTAGATAAATTGTAATTTCTAGCTGACACTATTCAATATAATGTACATCACATCATGAGCATCAGTACATGATTGAGAGGTGGAGCACATGCAGATCAAGCAATTCAATAGATCTCGCATTTGTGAGTTAGCTATTGGCGTTGTACATGACAATGACTTTTACCTATGTGTTTTGGTTTGGAGTGTAGTGGATGTATGCCAGGTGCTACAACAACCCTCCCAGGCCTGTCGCTGCAGGAGAGAGTACACAACAAGGCCACCATTCTGGCAGTGTTTTTTCCTCATTCCTATAGACTGGCTGTGATATTGTACACAGGAGTGCAGGGGATGATGGGTAAGCACTCTGCACCTGTGACAGCGATTGTTGGGGGTGGTATTTGAGGTGGGACCTCTTCAGACAGGAAGCAGTGCTATTGGAGCACTGTTTTAGACAGCGCATGTGGAAATGGCATCTGCAGGGTCTCAGTAGCTGTGAGGGGACTGTCAAAGCCGTGACACCTGTGAATTCTGAGAGGAGGAATTGATGGAGTTTGCTCCACTTCTGTGCCCTATGATACGCTGCTCCTCTCACTGTGGCACCCTCATGTTAGCTTCTTTGCGCTACAGGGTTAGGAAAATGGCTGCCTTGACTGACTGAACTCTATTTGAAGAGGCCCAATTTGCATCCAAAGGCTAGATGGGTTTTTTTTTGCTATCAATCTTGAGGCCGTGAAGTGCTTGGTTCTGGAGTAACGACAACGACTCCACCATTTTGGAGACAGCACCTTTCGCCAACTTGTTGCCTAGAACTAACCTGTGTGCTTAGTTGGTGACCCTCTGGAGGTTATCAAGAGCACGTGCTGTTGCCTAGTGTTAAGATCTACTCAATGCAGTTGGTTAATGCACCGACTGCAGGGGTCTTGACAGAACGAGAATTTCACAGATTATAATCCTGACATAGCTTTTTCACCTCTTCATCTCTGTAAGGTCGATGCAAGTGAATTGTGATTTTGTTAAGAATGGCACCTGCTTTGCAGCGCTATGAAATGGCAGAACCTGTATTACCAAGCACCGTATTAAAAAAACGAGTTATTCCCAGACTGCCCCAAAACTTGCCTGGCAAAGAACCCTACTGGAGAGGATGTGGTGTAAACTGGTGAGTTTGGAGCTGGGGAACACGGTTCGAGTCTAAGCGCCGGCTCAGCATCCTATGATTCTGGACAAATCACTTCATCTCCTCTTGCATGCCAAAAATGAATATGTTCTCGTGTAATGTAACCTGTGCTCATGTAAAGCGCTGTAATACCTTTGTAACTGAACTCTATTTGAAGAGGCCCAATTTACATACAAAGGCTAGATGTTTTTTACTATTAAGCTTGAGGCTGTGACATGCTTGGATCTTGAGTCACAACTCCTTTCCACCATTTTAGAGACAACACCTTTCGTCATCTTCTTGCCCAGAGCTCACCTATGTGCGTGGTTGGTGTCCTTCCAGAGGTTATTGAGAGCACGTGCTATCGCCTAGTTTTAAGCTCTCATCAGGTCAATTGGTTAATGCAACCACTTCAGAGGTCTTGACAGAGCGAGAATGTCACAGATTATAATCCTGACATAACTTTTTCACCTCTTCATCTCTGCAAGGTCGATGTAAATGAATTGTAGTGATTTTGTAAGAATGGCACCTTCTTTCCAGCGCTATGAAATGGCAGCACCTGCATTACTAAGTGCTATATAAAAAAAGATTTATTCCCAGACTGGTCACACAGACATGAGGCAAAAAACCCTAGGGGAGAGGATGTGGCGTAAGGGCCAGAGCTGCCAACTTTGGAGCTGGGGAACATGGTTTTAGTCTCGGCGCCGCCTCAACATCCTGTGATTCCAGGCAAATCACTTAATCTCCCCTTGCTACCAAAAATGAATGTGCCTGTGTCTAATGTAAGTGGTGCTCATATAAAGCGCTGTAATACCTTCGTCTCAAGTTTGCGCTATATAAAACTGCAAAAAAAAAAAAGCACTCCAATACCTTAGTGTCCAGTTCACGCTACATAAAATTGCAAAATAAATAAATGAAAAAATAGCCCGCAGCCATCACAAGGAAGCAGCAAGCTGCCCAAAAAGAAGAGGAAGAAACAGCGTACGGCCATACCGTGAGAAGCGGCAAGACCAAATAAACAAATAGTGTCCCAAACTAAGGTATATGGCCGATCATGCAATAATCCATGTAACAGGGTCAGTCTCCAAGGTGGTAACAAACCAGCCTCAAGGTGGGACAAACGTAAAGCATTTACCAACATCAAGGTATTTTTGGCAGGCAGGCCCAGGACCAAATGAAAGTGATGGGTGTTGCTAAAGCCCACACAATAGATTTCAACATGTCGAGAAGAGCAGCGCTTGCACACTGCTATGCTCGACCTAAAAAAGGATTAAGCAACGTTTAAAATTTAATCTCCAGGACTTGTGGAAAAAATAAATCCAGATTGAGCCGAATGCTTCAGCTTAGATTGCACAACCACATTGGCTCTCAACAAGTTTTACCATGCAATAGACATACTGATTAGACGCAATGTGTTTTTAGTCCTGAGTTATTTGATATTCATAGGCTTTGAGCAGTTCTTGCTTTTGTACCTGCATAGAAGCATAGTCTTTTGTAAAAAAATATGAAGAAGCTTTGCAGTCAAACGTGTCACTGTTTCGGGCTGTTAAGTGTAAAGAACATGTAGGAAGAATCCTTTGTCCTTGTTGGTCTGTTATGAGGAGGGTGGGGTTTAATCACAGGTTTTTGATATTGTCACTCCTTTTGATCTTGATTCTTCAGATTTCCATCGACTGTCCTTGGTCCATCTACTCCACCGTTATTGCGTTAACATTCAGCCTCCCATTCCAGGCCCGACACTCCCTGCTCTCTGCTGGAAGACGGTAAGACAACTGCAGTGCTATAGTTTGCACTCTCTCTTTTAAGTACTTGTCCCAGACTGGATTTTACCTTTTCACATAAAAAATCAGGAGTACTTACACTCTGGTGGATTGGTCTGATCATAAGGTAACTCACTTCATGCTAGAGGCCGTCTCTGTGGAATAATGGTAAACCTACAAAAAAAAGCATGAAATTTAGAAGTTATAAAAATATAACATTAGCTAGACTGTAGGAGTTTGTAAAACACCATCCTTCTAATTCTGATCAAGAAACAGGAGCAGATGTACCTAAGATGGCTAAGTAGTGTAACAAAAGTCTTCAGATGCATAGATTTTCTCATTGATGTGTCACCCTAAGTTTACTCCTTTGAGGCTTCAGAATGATCTATAAAACGTTTCCCCCAACATTGACTCCAACACCGCCTGTGGTGCCAACAGCTCAAGCCATGGTTCTGCTTCTGGAAGTGATGTCACTGGAGTATATTCAGCAGCAACTCTGTGCTGACATCATTTCCTGTTTTTCCACGCCTTATCAGCATGCTCAGAGCTGTCTCTTGTTTCTCACTGACACGTTAATTATCTTTCAAAAGCAACTAGGGCAAATGTCTTCTCAAGGGGCTGCAGGTTTTAAATGTTGCAGGCAGTGCCTCAAGATTATGTCCTTTCCCTTGTGGTGTCTGGGGTGGGAACGATTCTGCAACGTGAAACTCAAGCGCCTCCTCATAGGCATAGTACTCAGCTGCTCAGAGGAAATGTTTGGTTCACATTCAGATGGCTTGGCCACTAAGGATAAGGACTATGGCAGCATAGAGGAAGTCCACTTCCTGCCATCTTAAAATACTAATTCAGAGATCTACTTGGAGTTACAAAATGGCAGTAGTCTAGATGCTTCACCAGAAAGGGACATTTCGTACCGCTTTGGCCCTGCTTTGGAAGAGATTCATCTCTTACAGCAGTCCTTCAAACCGCAGCGGTGGCCTTAGGAATGACTACCTTGTGCAGAAGTGAAGTCTCAGTCTGAAGGAGAGCCCTTGCTTCCACTTACAGATGCTCTCCTAGACCATGGAATGGGCGCACAGGAGAAGAGTCTGGCAGTCCACATGCAGGTCACAAGATTCTACAGGCCCGCTCTGGCTAACCTCCATTTTTTCTCCTCCCCTTCATCGGAGAGTTTGATTGTTTAAACATCACCTTCCAAGCAGAATCCCAATCCTTTTCCTATGGCACCCTCGGAGAGGGAATCCAAGAAGCTCCACACAGTTAAGAGGCAAAATATTTGCCCCTGGGACTTTGGCGTAATGCACAGACAATCCCACCAGCCTTTCAGATCAATGCATCCATGCCGTATGGGAGCTGGCATAACTGCTGAGTGTCAGATTGCCAGATCGTATGACAAAGCCATTCTCTGACTTGGTAAGTGAGGGTTTGAATGCATCCAAATAGATCCTGGATACAACATTTGTCTCTGCGAACACTTGCTTGGTCTATAGGTACAACTGGAATGGAACAATTGAATGCGGTCCACTCAATTTTCAGATGTCCATGCAGTGCTCTTGCACATGCTGTTTGCCAGTGAGCAGCTATTTGGAGAGAATGCTGCCTAGAGTGGAGCGTTTCAACATCAGGGTTGCACTCCCTCCCTGAGCCTGGCCTCCCATACATGGTGATATTACCAATGACATTGGAAGTTTTGGGGTATTATAGTTCTCCAGCCATCTTAGCTCTCTGATGACACTTCAACTATATTGCTTGTTTCAAAGTGAAGTTGTAGTTAAAAGATGTCACTAGCAACGACATGAGAAGATTCAATAATCACAATCCCTCTACAGCCTCTGTTGCCACCAGACTCCTCTAACTCCTTCCTTTTGCTACATCCCCTTCCAGTGGAGTGAGAGGGTCTCAGCTTGTCACTCATTGGGAGGCGATCATGATTCACCGCTGGGTGATCCTTCTGATCCACCAGGGCGGTGCCCTAGCCTTCCTATCACCCCCTTCCCAACCATGCACTTTTCTTCCGAGCCTGCTTACTGGCTCATGCCTCGATCCTGAAAGCAGAATTTCGTTCTTTCTTTCTTTCTAATGATGTTGCATATATTATCTTGGCTGCTAGGGAGCCTGCAATCAAACATATCTATGCAGGCGGTTGTAGCAAGTTTATTCAGTGGTGTGAGTTAGAAAGCATTCGTTTGTATATCGCCTGTCCTGACGCCTTGAGGGTGTACTGTCTCTTGCAATGGTTAGTCTGACGTAGATACAGTTTAAAACTACCTGGCAGCTCTGCCTGCATTTTTGTCTTTCTGACAAAGATTCCCAGTTTCAAGTGCCATTTATACCTCAGTCGGTTTGCTTTACTTGAATTCTCACACTCCACTCATTGTTCCTCAGTGCTATTTGAATCTTTTATTCACTTTCTTCACAACTCCATTTGAGCCAATGCATTGTTGCCCATTTTGAGTCCCTACTCTAGCAAATTATGTTGGTTGTGATTACTTTTGCTTGTAGGGTTGGGGAGCTTTAAGGCCTTCCTAGTTTGTGCACCCTTCACAGTTTTCCACTTGGATGAATTAATCCTTTGCACCAGTCTGTCCTTCTTAACCAAGGTCCTGTCTTCAAATCATAAGGACCAGTCTATCACACTTTGATCTTTTCTTTTCCTATTCTGCATCCAAGCAGGTAGGAAGAACAGCTGCATAGACTTAGCCCCAAACATGCGGTGCCATAACCAACTGGTCAGACGCCACACAACAGAATTGATGACCAGCTCTTTCTGTGCTTCGTTGGAGCTGATAAGTAAAAGGCAGTGACCAATGCAGCAATTCGTGTTAGGTTATCCTCTTTATCAAGCTCTGCTATATCCCGGACAACACAGATCCTCCACAGCATTTGTGCTCATTCCACCAGGTTCACAGCCGCCTCCACAGCTCTTTCCAGAGCTGTCCCTGCTCAGACAGCTGCAAGGACTTCTGTGCATATGTTTTCAAAGGACTGCTGACTTGCTTCTTCAACTGTGATAGTGGTGGTCTTGCCTGAGCTGTCTCATGATTTCTTTGGTTAACCAGCACTACTCTATCCGGTCTCCCAGGGAGGTACTGCCTTGGGAGCTATTCATAAGATGATGATTCTGCAGGAAGATGTGTGCATCAGGCAAAAAAGTTATTTACCATTGGTAATGGTGTTTTCTGGTGGATTCATAATCTTTTCACAGATTCCTCACAGCCAATATGCCAGTGTCATGATTCGTAAGATCCTTTGGTAGGCAAACATGTTGGGTGCAGCATTTGTCGCTGCTGTTGTTCTCTTGGTTCCTCTCTCCTTGTCTCGATCAGGTATGGAATCTGTACCCTGGTTGGTGACTAATATACTCTGGTGAATTGTCGGGAGGCAGGCTTGCTTCTGGAGCCGTGTAGCACCACTTAATGGCTCTGGAGAGTCATTGCTGGGGAAAAAAACTTTTACGAAGCAGCCTGAAGCTTGGGGAAATATTCATAGAGATGTTTCTGCAGGACCATTATGTATCCACCAGAAATATTCTTAATGACGAAAAGTAACTTTCTGATGAATATTTATAACCACAAATTCCTCACCTTTCGAGTATCCCCCAGGTGCCAGACGGGATCCTGATGCCTTTCATAGCAGTGCTTTCGATGCTAGGTAGCAAAGTGTGGCTCCACTTACACTGGGTTCTGTCACAGAAGTGACGGAGCAGAGCTGTATATACGCTCCAAACCTGCACACCAGCGTCAGTTAATTTCTTTCTGCGCCTTGGAACGCACATCCTGAGCTCGGCTCCCACTTTCTTTGGTCTTTTAATAACTTCCAAAATTAAATGCCACCTCCTAACCTACAGACTTAAACCACACCATGACAGCAGAAAATAGATGTTGGTCACAAACCCACTTGAGGTGTGTGTTTGGACTCATGCGCAACTCCAAGTCATGCTATAAGTATGCCCTCATGCACCCAAAGGTGATCAGGGGCTGCAAGGCTATGCTTTACCGAACACATGAAGTCATAGGACTTCTGAAAGTCCTGCTCTTACAAGTTGAGAGTGCAGGCATACTCCTGTGAGAAGTGTTCTTCACGGTCGCACTAGTCTGGTAAGCCAAAGTCTAAGAAGAAGCAAAAGAAAGAGAAGTGGGACTCAACACCATTCCATCTCTATTTATCAAACGAGAAGTAGCAAGGGCGTGAAGGTGCCAGTCGATCTCGCTCCCTGTCTGCACTGGAGGAACCAATTCAGCAGTTGATCCCGATGCGCCCCATATACCCCACGCCATCAGCAACTCTGCAGCATGTTGAGGCCTGTCGTGTGTTCAGGGCCATGCTGTGCATCTTTGACACGTCTGACACAGGGGCCGTCAGTCAGATTGGCACCATCAAATCTTTCCTCAGTGCCATCTGAACCTCTTGGACCGGTCATGGGTTCAGCCCAAACTCCGGTGCAGACTGTCAGCTGTGTCGGTCCCTCATTCATTGACACAGGTGCTGATGCCGGAGGAGAATTTGCTCCCGACTTTGATATCCAGCTCGTGCTTAACCCCGACCGTGGTGTAGTTTCAAGTCCGCTGCAGTGCACTTGGCCCCCATAGAACCAGGTTCTGATCCTATGCTTCCACTACTGCAGAGGTGCCCTCGGGCGCGCTGCTGTCCTGGCTCTTCTGATCAGAGCTTACCACCAACCAGAGATGACAGTGGTGGGGTTGGCATGATTTATCCCCCATATTATGATAACTGTCTTTATATAGGCTTACGGGAGGATAGTGTACTTGAGACTTTCCCTGCTGCAGGTTTGAATTTACCTCTTGCGCCCCCAGCAGCGGATGCCGCTTCCTTTTCTGTGGTGATTCGACAGGCAGCTGAGGTCCTGGACCTACAACTGCCTTCACATCAAGTTCAAGTAAAGAGCAATAGCCATACAGACGTTGCATAGCCTGGGTTAGGTGCTTCTGAGCCCTTGCTCCTGTTTAGTGAAGCCCTTACTGACACCTTAGTGAGTACTTGGTCTAAGCCCTATTCTTGCCTTCCAGTACGTAGAAATGTGGCCAGACAACCATGTATTGGGTCCTGAAAACCCTGATTTCCTTACGCATCATCCCACTCCGGTGAGTCTGGTGGTCCAGACTTCCACCAGCGAGATGAGCCCCAGTGCACACTCTACGGCCCCTCCAGGCAGGGAGAAAACAAATGTTATATTCGGCTAGCCTAGCATTGAGGTTAATCAGTGCTGTTGATTTATTGGGCCAGTAGACGCATGCCGCCTGAGACCTTGACAGCGAGATCTTGGCAGCAGTCCCGGTAGAACTTAGGTCCTTCATGGCTCAGATCATTCAAGACTGTCAAGCACGTGAGTTGTGCTGGCCTTCTTACTACTCATTGTCTGGGGCAAGCTGTTGACACCAGTGTGGTGCTCCGTCGCCATGCATGGATGCCATCCACAGGTTTCTCCGGAGACCTGCAAGCCTCCCTCGTAGATGTGCCTTTTGATGGCTAAAGTCTGTTCAATTTAAAAAGCTGATTCTGCCTTACAGCGCTTCAAGAAGAGTAGGCCCATCGCATCCTCTCTAGGTTTTGTGGCACCTCAAAACAGTTTCCTCACTAATTCAGGAAATTCAAAGGCTATTTCAGAAGATTGGCATACAGGCAACGCTTGTCTCCCCAAAACCCCCTGGGAGTCAGCCCAGTCCTTTTGAGGCCAGGGACTTGGGTCTGGCAGGCATGCACAGGTCACGATGGATATCGGTCCCCCTCTTCTGCAACAACGACATCCAAGTCGTTCTAGCATGCCAGTAGTGGCACACACCCCTCCTGTGGGAGGCAGGAACCAGTACTTTCTTCTAGACTGGTGATCCATCACATTCGACAAATGGGTCTCAAAATTGTTCACCATGGCTATGCTTTACCATTTCTTTCTGCCCTACCACATCTTTCTCTTGCTCTCAGAGGAGCACCTGTCCATTCTAATTCAAGAGGAGCAAGCTTTACTCTCTAGAGGAGTTACGAAGAGGGTTGCGGACTTGGAAATAGGTGCAAGTTGTTTCTCTCTCTATTTCCTTGTGCTGAAAAAGAACAGAGGGCTTTGGCCTATCTTAGATCTTCATCCTCTGAATGCCTTGATATGGAAGGACAAATTTGAAATGCTCATACTGGCTCAGGTTCTGTCTGTCCTGGATCCGGGCAACTGGATGGTAGTTTTTGACCTGCAAGATGCATAATTTTATATACGGTCCTGCAGCCTCACAAACGGTTCAAAATTGGCTAAGACCATTTTCAGTTTCCCCCGCTCCCCTTCAGCCTCACCTGTGCCCCTTGCACGAATGTGATAGTGGTGGTCTTCACCATTTGTTTGGAGGTGGGGGATACAGTTTTCCCCTACCTCGACGACGATGTTGAAGGCAGTCTTGCCGCAGTCAACTGAGGACCATCTCTAGACAACTGTCTCGTTACCATATTGGTGTTCTTGATCAACAAGCCTAAGCCACACCGGTTTCCTTTGCAGAGGCTTCCTTTTTTAGGAGCTGTATTGGACACGGTGCAGTTCAGGGGTTTCCCTCGTTGCAGCGCATCAGGAACTTTAGGCTGTGATCCTGACATTTAGCCCTCAGTCTTGGGTCTCTGCAAGCTCAGTTCTTATGCTTCTAGGCATGGTAGCCTCCTGCATACTGCTTATTGAAGACTCAAGGTGGCATATGTGGGCTCTGCACTGGAGTCTGAAGTAGCAGTGGGCCAAGCACCAAGGCAACCTGTCAGGTGCTGTTCAAGTTTCAAGGTGACTGCATGTGAAATGCAGTTGTGGCTGCTAGGCTGCAATTGGACCAATGGCAGACCAGTCTTCCTTCCCCAGCAAGAGCTGACGGTGGTGATGGATGCACGTCTGCTGCGATGGAAAGGTAATCTGGGGGAGGTAGAGATCAGATGACTCTGGCCGATACGCAGTGTCAGTCTGTTGAAGTTGCATGCACACACGGACAGCACCACCGCCAGGTAGTACTGCATGGTGCTGCAACAAGCAGGGTGGAGTGGGATCTTGTGCCAAGAAGCTCTACACCTCTTGGAGTTGAGTTGAGCATGAGGACCTCTCCCTGATCGTGTACCACCGGTCAGGGTGCTTGAATGCCATTGTGGACGAGCTCAGCTGGTGTGGCGCCTTTCACATCGTAAATGGCAACTCTTCCCAAGATGGCCCAGGGCATCTTCTGACAGCAGTGGAAACCCTGGCTAGATCTTTCCGACACCATTGAATGTACAGTGTCAAACTTTTGCCCTTTGGAGTTCCTGCAAAAACTCTTGACACTAGACACATTCTAATCGGAGTGGAGTACAAGACTCTTGTGTGCCTTCCTGCCTCCGCCTCTCTTGCCCAGAGTTCTGAAGATCAGGAACAACTGGGGCATTCTAGTGGCACTGGTTTGGACTAGAGCAGTGTGGTACCCTGAACTTCCAGGCATGAGCGTCTGTCCATGTATGGAGGTTTAGTGGCAGCATTCTGTCTACCACTTGAGGTTGTGGATTTCATCCGCGCTGCCAAGCATCCACCTACAAAGTCCATTTACGCCAGGCGCTGGGACGAATTTGTTGCTTGGTGTAGAGTTCGGAACACAGACCCTTTGCAAACCAAACTGTTGGATGTTTTACTGTTAGTTTTATTGTTGGCTCAACAAGATGTTGCAGTTGGTACGATTGAAGGTTACTTGTCGGCACTTTCAATCTTTTTTTCTGTTGAGGCACCAGTCGTCCCTGTTTAAATCACCTGTTGTGACGCAGTTTATTAGTGGTTTGACATACCTGTTTCCTCCCAACCCGTTTGTGGTGCCACAGCAGGTTCTTAACTTGGTTTTGCCATCTGTCATGTGTACTTCCTTTGAGCCAATGCACGGCTGCTTTTCTGTTGACTGTCTGCCTTGTCGCAATCACATCAGCCTGTCTTATGAGTGGGGCTGTATCTGTACATTCGCCGTACGCCACCTTTTTTCTGGGCAAGCTGGTGCTGAGGACTTGGGCGATCTTCATACGGAAAGCCATACCTCCTTTCCATGTTAGACAGTACATCACTTTCCAGCGTTCTTTGCTCTGCCTCATCCTTCGAAAGAGAAGAGGCTCTATCAGTTGGACCCCAAAAGAGCTTTAAGCTTTGGCATCAGTTGTACCTGGGACTATCGTGGTAATGATTAGCTTTTTTGGGTTTCTCTGGGACGAAGAAAGGAAAGGCTGTGCAGAAAAGGAAATGGGTAGTCCTCTGCTTTAAGGACTGCCACAAATTTGCCAAAAAGCAGTATCTGGAAGTCACTGGTTTGGTGCGTGGAGTACTTGTCCTGGACATCTGTGCACTCGTCCACTTAGAACTACTGTCTTGACACCCAGGTCTGATAGGAAGTGCATTTCACCCATTTGTCCTTCCAAAATGTTATGGTGTGCCCCACTCTACACCTTGGAAAGGTACTGCTTTGGCATCTGTTCCAAAAGTGAGGAATCTGTGGTTAAAAGTGTCAAACAGTTACTTTCCCTCGGTCATGTCCTTTTGCTTTACTCTATCTAACCATAGATTCCTCACTGCTCTCCCACCTCCCCATTCCATGAAGTGGTCTCTTTTTACAATCTGTAAAAAGTCGCAAATTGGAGATGTGCACAGTGGTACCAACAGTAGTTGTCCAAGGGTGTGAAAAGTGTGGGGGGCACCTATGCGGCTCTGCTTTGGCCGTTCTGTGGTGGATCAAAGCCTATGCGGAGTTGCATGGTGCCACCTATCTGCACGCAGGAGCACTGATATAAAACAATTCTGGATCCAATATGGAGCATGGGGAATATCTTAAAAGTGAGGAATCTGTGGTTAAATTAGGTTATTTACCCGAAAGAGCGTTACTGAAGGTAGGTAACCTGTTCTGTGCTTCTACCTGCTGTTCATAAATATGGGCCGGAACTCCCAGGCTCAAACATTAAAAAAAAAAATTTACTCAGTAGCTGATGAACAGATAAATTAAGAAGCTTAAAAGCTACGAGAATAAGTTTGCAATAATCCTTACAAAGAATATCACTGATGCGAATCTATAGGTTTAAAGAGCATAGGAAACAATTTAGGAAGTACATTCCGGACTCTAATAAATACTACTTTAGTGCAAAAATATAGAATGCAGCGGAAGCCACTAAGTACTTTTTCACAACTATGAAAGCTATAAATGACCATGTATCGCAACCCAGAAGTCCTCCACCATTTGAGAAATGGCACAGGTCATCCCATACATATTATGAGAGTTAAATATTTAGTGATATATCAATATAACCCCAAGCAATCTAAAGGACATATTGAACTAATAAGGGAGGAGATGTGGCTTAACGCCCAGAGCTTCCAACTTTCAAACTAGAGACTCTGGACTTGGGAACTTAAGTCGGTCCGACATCCTCTGGTTCTGTACAAATCACTTAGTCTCCTCACTTATTCTCCCTGTGCCTAAAAAAAAAAAACTGAACGTGTGTAATGTAACCTGGTGCTCATGTAAAGAGCTCTAATGCCTTTGGGACAGGTTTGCAGTATGTAAAAAGTGCAAAAAAATACATAAGGTCCATGCTGTCAAGACCACATGGTAAACCAGAAACGCTTAACCTGGCAGGAGGAGGAAAACATAAAAATCGAAGACTCATGAATTCCACCACCTGTCCAGGTGACTCCTTCTCCTCCAAACTAGTGAGAGGGTAAGGAAGAAGTTGTCCCACCAGTAGCTGAATCTATAACTAGCTCATTCCAATCATACATAATCCACTGTTTACCAGATGGAATTGATCCAAAGAACCACCAGCTCAACTCTTAACATTCCCTTTCTTGCTAAATGTTCTGTCTCCATTCAGCTTTTGTGGCATTTTGAAAATTACGAAGTGCCAGGAGATCCACAGTCTAGCTTGCAAACAGTAGATGTCTAGACTGTTTATTGAACATTACGATCATGAGCAGCCAATGCTCCTGATGATGCTGAATCTACTGTTTGCTTTAGTCACCTCTACCCATACCACCTTTCTTCGTAGGCTGCATGAGGTGCTCGAGGTTTGGGGACTGTTATCTTGGTGAGCAGAACCCAGTTTAGACGAAGCCTCTTCAACTCCTATTCCAGTCATACTGACCTTTCCTATTTATTATTTACATTCAGCCATTGCAGGATCTAGTTTGTACCCTTATCTACAAATTGTATTTCCTTTATCATTGGTTTTGGAGTGTGAGTGTAAGACGATATTGAAGATTGGAAGAGAAAAACTTGACCAAGTTTAAAGTTAGAAAACAACTGAAATATTACTGCTTGTCGTGCTAAATATCTTTAAAAAATGAAATCAGTGTAACATGGAATTGTAGCGATACTGATTGAAGATAACATGAAAACTTTTTAGGGGTCATATTTGATTTCAAATTGTCTGTGTGCCCAAATTAATGCTTTGGTGCGCTTGTCTAATTACAGAAGTGGCTCGCCCATTTCTGGATGAAGTAGCCGGAGCTAAAATATTCAGGGCCTTTATTGGCACAAATGTTTATTATTGTGATTCTTTTTTTTTTTTCCAGCTTAGTCCAAGCAAATATTTCTAAAATGCAACTAATTTTGAACTGTACAGTAAGAGCAGTACATAGTATTGCATTTGGTAACCATATTTTGCCTGTGAATGTATGTATGTGGTATCTCTACATTACAAACCTAGCCAAAAGGAAGTGGAGCACAGTATAGGGTCAGATATGACCATAGAGTCAACAAGCTGTAAGAACGGAAGCTGGGTTAATGCATTGTGACATAGTGTTCTTTAAAGAGGTGAGTCTTCAACACGTTCCTAAATTGGAGCAGCGTTGGGGTGGTCCTGATGGATACAGGCGATGTTGTTCCAGACGCTGCATGCCTAGATGGGAAATGCCAGCTGCCTTATTCTTTTACTTTTTTACGTCACTTTGTGTGCAGTCTGATGGTGTCCTGGCTGTGTGTGGTGAAAACTACCAGGGATGATGAGCTTGTCTGCAAGATGACTGGGGGTGCTAGGTATGATGGCTTAGTACATGATGGAGCTGGTTTTGAAGATGTTGATGGACGGAAAGGGGAGCCAATGAGGTTCCATCAGGGATCAGTGGTGATGTGATTTTTCGTTCAGGCCCTGGATGAGACATAGGATGCCCTTAAGGGTTGCCAGCGTGGAATTTGGAAGGCCGTGGAGCATAGTGTTACCAACTTCCATATGTGAGTTTGGACAGCTCTGTAGTCCCCTTCTGGAAGGAATGGATTCTCTCTCTTTATAGGAAAGAGCTGGTACCAGGCCATCTCTGTGATTTTTAGCAGTGTTTTTTTTTTGAAGGTGAGATTGGTGTCCCCATTGAGCCATGTCACGTGGCATTGAGTGACAGGTGAGGTTTGAAGCTATCAAGGTTCATGTCACTGAGCCAAGTTTGTATTGTTTCTTGTTGTTGACAAATTACAGGAACTCTGTCTTGGTTGAGCTTCAGGTGGGTGCCAGGCCTGGATGATGTCCAGGCAGTGTTTGAGGTGATGGACGTCTGAAGCAGAGGAGACTTTGTGGTGTTGTGTATCATCAGCATATTGGTGAACCTTGATGCAGTGATCTGTGAGTAGACCACCACGCTGCTCCACGTAGAGGATGACCATCACATGAGACGGTATGGCGCTCTGGCGCTCTGGTGCTCTGGTGTTGGTTCACAAGGTAGCAGGAGAGCAGGTGAAGGTCATTGCCTGTGAGTCCCACTCAAGGCTCCAGGGTGCACATGATGATGTAATGGTTGACTGTGTCACATGAGGCTGAGAGGTCCAGCAGTATCAGAATACAGGAGGTTATCTCTATCTGTGATCAAAGGGGCATCGTCTACAATGTCGAAGGTAGCCGACTCCATGCTGCCGCGCGATCGGAAACAGTGTTATATAGCACAACCTCAGCTCGAAGGTCTTGGAGTGCTTTACACTCACTTTTGGTAGGCACTGGGGGAGATTAAGTGATGTGCCTAGAGTTACAGGATGTTGAGCCAAGAATCTAACCTGGTTCCCTAGCTCTGCTATTTTCAGTAGTTTTGCAAATATATGGTAGGTGAGTGATGGGTCTGTAGTTGGCGAGGTCATCAGGTGTTTCTGAGAGGGAGGATTTAGTCCGTCTTAGGAGCTTCTGGGAAGATGCCTTAAGAGAGGGAAGCATTAACACTGATGAATAGCGGTAAGAGAGCGTCCCCAGAGAACATTTGGTGATGACTGAGAGTAAGACATCATCATCCTAAGAAGTGGCTTCCAGAGTTGAGCATGTCGGCAAGATCTAAATTTAAAACGCTTGCCATTGCGGCATTCTCCGGGAAGGGATGTAGGCAAGAGGTGAAGCAGGTTTGGTGTTGTCGATATATTGTCAGATCATCTGTGTTATTTCACTAAAGAAGAGGTTGATGGCATTGGAATCTTCTGTGGAGTGAGGAATAGGTGTGCCTGGAGGGGGCTGATGTGCTGCTTGGTTGTCTTGAAACTCGTTCTGCTACTGTTTGTGGCTCTACGAAGGGTGTTGATATACTACTTTTCTTTGTCTGATATGATAAGCTGTCTGCTTGCTGCACAGAGGGGGCTAAAGTATCTTGAAGTCATGGGATGTTCTGTAATCCTTCAATTTTCTTTCCCGTCTGCAGCTGGAGCATTTATTGTCAGCAGTCTTTAGTGCACCAGGATGCTGAGGGCTGTGACTTGCTTTTGCTTGTTTGAATTGGGACTTGGATTTTCATACAGTTTTCCGGAAAAGTGTTAAGTTGTTCATAAGGTGTTGACATCAGACGTGGTGCTGATACAGCTCTAATAAGCTTTTAGCAAATACCTTCCCAGCTGTATCTAGCAGAGCTATGTACCTGTAGTTTACTGGGGAAGTTCTATCACCCTTCTTAAATAGGGGAGCTGTGACACTCCCAAACCAAGATACCAGAACTGCGCCTTATAGATAACAAAACTGAAATGCAGGATGGAGAATCTTTGGCCAAAGGTTCCTGTTTAATTACTGAAATAGGGAACCTGTAGGGGCCCATTGCTCCAGAAGCCCGCAGGGTCCCTATATACCCTTCAATCTCAATCACTGTGGGAGGGCCAGAACTATCAAACTCAGCCCTTCTGTCTGACGGAATATCCATTTCACACACCTCAGTATCCAGTTTCCGCATAAAGGGGAAGTATATAATCTCTCCATTCTGCCTCAGCTAAGGGAGAGGCGAGAGAAGATTTGCGGGACCCGCAGCGTTCTGAGATAATTGCCCAATTACTCAGAGCTGCACGAGTGAGCAGTGAGAGGCTGGTGCTGGTGGGTGGTGTGGTGAACTGACCCGGTGTGAGGAGGTACCTTGCTATGACAACTCCCACTCAGGGGTCTTGACATTATTGCTCTGGAGCTGGAATGCTGAGGCATTGCTGTGGGTTTGTGAGATGTTGCTTTTGCCTGATTGCTATTGACAGCCCTTACATGGATATGGTTGATTTAATTCTCTGCCCAGCTGCTGAGATGGTGCCAGTATTGTGAATTACATGCAGTCTGGTGCAGTCTGTTTTGTAAGCCAAGATCTGCAAACGGTTATTAAGTGCATTCAGTTCTTAAACGGCCAATGACCCTTGGAGGAATTGCAGTAATTTATGGAGTGATTTGAAGGAATGCATTGGACAGCCAATCTCATTAGGTAATAGTTTTTTTCTCCTCTGTAGGAAGTACATCCAGGTCTGCGTGCAGAACCTTTCAGAGCTCCGCTTCATCCTGTCTGACTGCGCCCTGCGAGAGGGCTGTGACTGTGCTACACTGCAGTTCGTCCCCTTGAAGCCCGGCTGTGAGCAGGTAAGCATGCTCCGACATGGGCACTCCCTATTCTAATGGGTACCCATTCTCACTCCTCTGTGCCAGATACCAGATAGTGCTTTGATTCTAAATTTGTTGCTGGGATGCAGCATGTGAGACACATAACCTAAGGTGTGCCACATCCCACAACCCTGAATTTGATTTGACCCATTTCAGGAACCCAACCTTCTAAATCCCACAGTCTGAACAGCCACTCTCCCTCTGAACGCCGGTGAAGCAGTGGCCACAGTCTGAACAGCCACTCTCCCTCTGAACGCCGGTGAAGCAGTGGCCACAGTCTGAACAGCCACTCTCCCTCTGAATGCCGGTGAAGCAGTGGCCACAGTCTGAACAGCCACTCTCCCTCTGAACGCCGGTGAAGCAGTGGCCACAGTCTGAACAGCCACTCTCCCTCTGAATGCCGGTGAAGCAGTGGCCACAGTCTGAACAGCCACTCTCCCTCTGAACGCCGGTGAAGCAGTGGCCACAGTCTGAACAGCCACTCTCCCTCTGAACGCCGGTGAAGCAGTGGCCACAGTCTGAACAGCCACTCTCCCTCTGAATGCCGGTGAAGCAGTGGCCACAGTCTGAACAGCCACTCTCCCTCTGAACGCCGGTGAAGCAGTGGCCACAGTCTGAACAGCCACTCTCCCTCTGAACGCCGGTGAAGCAGTGGCCACAGTCTGAACAGCCACTCTCCCTCTGAACGCCGGTGAAGCAGTGGCCACAGTCTGAACAGCCACTCTCCCTCTGAACGCCGGTGAAGCAGTGGCCACAGTCTGAACAGCCACTCTCCCTCTGAACGCCGGTGAAGCAGTGGTTCCTAAAAGAGTAATGATCTTGGTTATGGACCGTCACTATTGCCATTTAAACATCCCAACATGAACAAAAGCTGTTTCCTCAAAATCCCAAATTCTACCAAGTGAAGATCTACAATACCTTTTAATCAGCATTTACACGGGGTAATTGATCATCAGTCAAATGGAATTCAAATCCAGGTCTGGTAAGCGTTTATCTTTCTAAGCTTCGTTCAAGTACCTATAGAAACTTGTCACTGGAATTGCAAAGCACAACTAGTAAGCAAAATAGTCCTGGTACCAAAACCCTCTGAACCGCAAAGCACAACTGGTATGAGCACCACACAGTGTGAACCACAAACCACTAACTGGTACAGACACCAACCCCTGTGAACCCTAGATCACAACCAGCAAAGATACTCATCCTTGGGTCTCTGAAAGCACAACTAGCAGAGATGTTGTGAACCTCAGCATGCAGCCTGTAAAGACACGCCTCCATTTCAACCTGAAACCATATCAGTACAGTTTCTCCCCTTGTATGTCTGAAAGTGAAACCTTTAGAGAGCTGAAAACATGATTATATAGACAGCAGTAACCTGAAAATCCAAACCTCACAAGTGCAGTCCCTCTTAGACCCATATTCAAATCAGACCTCTGACTTTTAAATGAGGCTCTCTTTTTTTTTTTTTTTTCACTATCAGTTCTGCCCAGATGGTTGTTAAGATACAGGCCTTATGTCCTGAGGAGCCTTAGACCTCATTCAATTAGAATAAGCAGCCGTGGGAACATATCCCTACTACGCCCCAAAGATGTTAGTAAAGTCAGTTATAACATGTTTTGTCTTCGACCACACTCATGCCATTTTTGAAAGCTGCAAGAGCTTTTGCTATTACCGCTTTAAGGTAAATCACTTACTGAAGGATGAAAAGCTCAGTTGGTTTGTCAGGTGTTAAACATGCGGTCTGCAGATTTTGTCCGAAGTGTTTCTCACAAAGATGGCTTGTTGGCATTGATACTACGATTTATTCACATAAATCAATTTACCTTCTTTCTAAATCTGTCTTCCACAACAGAACCTACTCTCACTCTGATGGGAAAAGGCTCCTTTTTTCATTGGGATAAATCTAAAGAGATTGACAAGGATACCAACTGTTAACTGTGGAGCTATCCACACATCCTTAATAAAATCTAAATAATCTAAAGCCTGTCCGTACTTTTGCAGGGCACCTCTGAGTGTACAATGACTCCAGACCAAGTGTCTGTGCAAAATCTAATTTGCTATTTTTCTGTTTATATCTATTTCCAAGTCTCCAATATGCCATTTTCATAGCTTGCACCCTCCAGATTTCGGGATAAGCAAATTACTTATTTGTAATTTTAGTTCTTTATCGTGGGTATGTGTTTTAAGTTCATTATCTGCTGAGGTTGATAAATTCATTGGAATGCAGTTAGTGTGTGTTATGTTATGCAGGCACTGAGCTGGTACTTTGAACTGTCAGCCTGGCTACCTTCAACTGACTATGCACTGTTCCCCTTTAGTGAGACTCTGCAACCTGTCTGTCCATCAGCTGTGGGGATCTTTTATTCATATTTCTATGAATTTAAACCTTTCAAAATTGTTTTTAGTGTCTAATTGGCAACTAAATAATAATAGGTGTTTAGAACAAATCAAAGATAATTATTTCTCTGTGAAGTGTACAGGGATCCTGCACGTAGGGCAGAGATTCCCTGTTTATGTACTTGTTCGTAGCACCAATGATGATGAACTTGAAGTAACTGTCCCGTCTCAGAGTAAGGCATCCTTAAAGAACTTGTTTTTCATCCTATTGCTCTAGGATAACTCTAGATTTCTTGTTTTTGCAGCAGATCCACAGTCAGCAGTCTATATTCTTTCTGTGGGAACTGGTCTGGACGGCTGAGCTCCCTCCTTCCCTTCCCTGCCATTTCTCTGTTGGATTCTGTCCTGTGTTTACAGATGAGCCCAGTGTTTCCATGGAGTCATACAGCTACGACTTCCAAGTGGAGCATTTCTTTGTAAGTATACATTTCCTTGTATTAAATGTACAAGTCTAACATACTTTTGTGGTTCTTTCAGGGCAGGCCCTCAGGTATTCATGGTATCTGTGGCAAACCTCTTCAGAATCTATTATGCACAAGCTGGTTTTGTTCCCTTCTGATTCCCTAATCCACCTAAGGATGACCGATCTGCATTAGTGGGGTAATGGGTCCCAAAATGTTTATATGAGATGGTTCAGATATCTCGCAGTAGCGGTCTGGGTAAGAGTTAAAATGTGCAGAAAGTTCCCTTCTCCCTTGTATTGTTCTCTTTACTCTCTTGCACCACATGTAAGGTATATAGGCCGCCACTAGCCTGGAAAACAATGAAACCGCACAGCCAACAATGTTGTAAGCTCTGTTTACGCCTCCAAAGGTTCATCTGACCACTGTTGGTTCTCCACACTCGAGACTTAAGCACGTTATTACTTAGTGTCTGCCACACCCAGTTGCACAACCTCTGGTCCCGGCATTGAACTAGCTGCATTTGTTAGTGATGTTTTTTGCCTAATTGGTGTCCAAGTGGCTGCATACGTGCTATTAGGGCAAGGGCCAGGTTTGCCTGCAAGTGGTCAACAATACGGCTTCTGTTCCTGCCTCCTGTGAGGAAAGTGGGATCTGTCAATTCCCATGGTACTTTCTTGCTATTTTGGGGGAGGGGGGGAATCAGTCGCTTATAGTCTGAACCCACGTTGTTGTCCCCTTCCACTCCAGGCTTCCTAGAACCTATGGCAGAAGACTCATGGATGCTAACAAATTTAGTCCATAGTTGCATTGTTTAAGTCACCTTTACCACTTTGAGTGGCTGATAGTAAACAACTTGCAGTAAGCCAGAGGACTTTTAAATGAAGAGTTTGAGTATGGTAATCTTCTGCATGAGTTTATCATGCCACTCTGCTCTTGGATGTTTTTCTCAGCATCCTGTGTCTGTTTCCATTCAAGCCCTCTGAGATGCTTTCTCTGTTTAATGGCTTTGCTGGGCTGTGATATCAAGAGGGGGGAGGGAGGCCAAAGTGAATCCCTCTTGTAAACAAATGAGTGACCACCACCCTCTCAACCCAGGCTGTGTGGTGCCTGAGGGTGACTGCAGTGTGATAGTCTGTTCTGTTTTCTTTCTTACCTGCATAGAAACTGCCTAACTGCGCTTGCATGTTAAAGGTTTATTTGGTCCCCATAACTGCCAGCGTTTGCCTTTATTATATCTGTTACTTGTTTGAAGACTGCGTCTGTGTGCTGAAACTGTGCTGTGAAAGTACTGGTGAGTGTTGGGGTCTGTTGAACACCACAGGTGCGTGCTGCACAGGATGCTGGTTTTGCTTAGGTTGGGCTGATGACATCGTAGACGTTCCAGCTGAAACACTTTCCTTTTCCTGAATCTGGTGAGTAAACACTTGCCATAGGAGTAGCTTTCCCTTCCCTGTGGGAAACGTAAGCCTCCCCTGTTTCTCTTGTTGTCACCATCTCATCTGGCAAGAGCAGATACTCACACTTTCCTCAGGTCACACTGGTACCAGTATCCTTCAGGGCACAGCGCACCCTTTTCCACCATGGCCAGGAACATCATGGAGATACTGCTCCATCCATTACTAGGGAAGTCTCTCAACCTTCAGAGGTAGCAGATTGACTGGTTGACTCTGGTAGCTCACATTCAGCACCGCAGGGGTATAAGTACTGACCCCATGTGCTATATTTGTTTTATCTTTTCGGCCAGGAGTATGGGATAGTTGTAAGGAAAACCAAGGACCAAGAATGCATGTCTTGCTTGGTTGCCGTGGTCCCTCCAGGCTTAGCCTAAGTCTTGGAAAGCTAGTGGGGTCACCTTGCTCCTTGACCTCAGGAAAGAAGAAAGCCACTCACTCCCCGCTTACCCCACCTTCAAGAGGAGCTGTACTGCACCTGCCAGGTTGAGTGAATTTATCTCAAATGCAACACCTATGTGTCAGTGCACATAGACTCTCAAGGAGCTAAAACGTTTGCCCCTGTTCACTTCTACAGGAGAAGCCAGGGGTTGGGGAGCAGCTTCATCACTTTCAGGAACTGAAATGGGAGACCCTTCTTGTTCAAGACGCAGCCTGTGCCCATAGTGAGCCACTATCAACCACTTCTCAGCCACTTGTGGACTATTTGCTAGTCTGTTTTTGCTTCCCAGACTTCGGGTCGGTCACACTGGCTTGAGAAGGTCTTGCTGACTCTGAACCTCTTCGAACATTGTTCTAGTTCTTATGATTCCAGAGTTATCGCTGGTTAAACTCCAGTCCCAGTCTACATCAGTCTCACTAGTAAAGGTGTCATTCTACTCCGGGTTTCCCAAGTCCGTGCCAAAACCTGAAGATTATTGGTATCCTTCTAGTAGGAACTGAGCCACTGTTTCTTTTGTGCCCACAAGTACTGAGAGACAGATGGGGCTGTCCTTGAACTCCCTTAACTGGTGGCCAGAAGTAACTGGGCACTGGTCACTTAGACTTTGAAAGCAACCATCCTGTTTCTTAAAAGTAGGATTTATTTATTTTTAATAGATTTTTATTGATTTTTCAAAACCATCTCCTAATTGAAGAAGGTAGCAATCTTGTTCTTTGGGTTTTTGGGATGGCCATTTCTAAAGGCTCTGCGTAGTGGACTATTTTTAGGGTGTCACCTTTTATCCTTGAGCATCGTTGTACATAACGGATGACTTATCAAAGTAAACAACCATGCCTTTAGCCCAGTCTTCAAAACTTATATTTAACTCCAGAGACCTAAATGCTTCAGAACTTTACCTAGTTGACCTAAAGCATGCCCCTGTCGATGTCCATGTTAACTGACAATGTGTTGCCTTGCATGAGGGCGATATTCTGCCATAACTTGAAGTTAAAAGTTGCAAAGAGCTTCTGTTTTTCTTGATTATCTTAATTTCTAACGTATTTTTATTACAAGTCAACACAATTATTTCTTTTCACAAAGTAAAGCTATGGCAGGACATTAAAGCTATTAAACGTTATGTTTTGTATTCCAGTAGTTTGGAGTATCTAAGCCCCTTCACCACCCGAAGTAAGCCTTGACTGCTCATCCTCATTACCAACACAGGTCACACCTCTAAAGGGCATGTCCTGGATATCCGTCTTAACCCCAACCCACAGCACCTCTCTGAGCCTTTTATAGAGGAAATATCACTCATGTTTGAATATACAGATGATGCACAATTAAACTTTAAATATCATAGGAGTGTTGAAATCATGCCTCGTTAAACTCCAAGATGGGATGCCTCAATCGTCAATTAAACCCTTTATATATTTTTTAGCTGTTTTTATTGGTTTTGTAATATAAACTTTATACATACATACAATGCACGTCAGCAACTTTGCATACAATAATTTGACATCGGCATGGATCGTACTGAGGTTAAGCCATAAAAAGATAGCATCAGTTACCAGCATTTTGTACCTTAATAATTCTGAGCATAAAATTCCAAACAACTCGTCAACTTGTACATTCATGTGGGCACTCCCGGAGTTTGTAGATCCCAGCCAGATGATTCCATTTCTGGCGTCCGTGCGCATCCCACCCCTCCATTATCCCTCCCCTTCAGAATCCTCCCCTGATGTAGTGTCCTCCTCAGGGAACCTTCCTGGTAAATGAGCCCAGAGCTGAACGGCTGCAGTTGTCCCTCTGTCTGCCCGTGACATTTTCATATGGATCTCCTCGGCTACCCCCATTCCAGCATGTCTCTGAGCCAGTCTGTGAACATTGGTGGTCGTGTGCTCATCTAGCCGATGGCCACACTCCTTTTGGCCAGCAACAGAACAAGTTGGATTATTCTAGAGTGAACCGTGCGTCCATGGCACAGCTCCATGCCGTATGCATGAAGTTAGCGTCAGCCACAACGCATTGTGAGCAGGAGGCGTGTTTGGTGGGATTTTGGTTAGTAGTTGTGGGGTGACATATGTGCGATGCAAGTAGTGAAAATGCAGAAGCTTGAACCTATTACAGGATACTTTACGAACCAACCCCAGTGTTTTTTCCCTTTCTGCATCCGAAATAGGTAGACCCAGATCCCGCTCCCACATGCTTTGTGCAGGGTATGGACACAGTATCCCATCAGTTTGAATGACTTTGCAAAAGAGAGTTACTTGCTGTCTCCCCCTCCCCATTCAATGATCCCTTCCAGTACAGCGGAGGCTTTAGGAGGAGCTGGAAATCCCATCCAGATCTCCCTTGCGACACACTCCAATTTAGCGTGGTGCAAAAAATGTGGACCTATCCCAAAGGTATTCCGTGCCTCTTGAAAGGAAATAAATGTGTCCCCTGGGTTTAAGGAACCAGCCTCCATGCATCCACCCTCTCGCCGCTGTGCCATGGACATGATAGTCTATGTCTCGAAAAAACTTTAAATCGCATATATTCAGCTTTCTGTTAAAGGGAGCTGCCAGTATGACGCTGTGCACCCCTTTCCTCCATATACTAGCCGTGTGCGATATGGTACCGGGGTGTCCGACCTGCCTCCCTGCATCAGTAGCTGGGGTAGTGTGTTAGCACCCAACCCGATCCCCAATAAGTTCTTCTCCCAGTCCCAAGCCATCTAGCAGCATGCTAGAGGTGCGCCGCGTAGCAATAGAAGTGTGTAACCCAAACTGCCAGTCCACCTTCCTCCATGTCCCTCTGCAAGATTGCCAACGATACTTGGCTACGCTTACCCGCCCAAATCAATGCAGTTAATATACTGTTCAGTTTGCAAAAGAACCAGTCTTCCAGTGGAAATAAGGAGTTCCGGACTAAATAGATTCAGTGGGGAAGGAAGCCCATCTTAGCTAGCGCCATCCTTCCCATCACAGAAAGCAGTAGACTATTCCAGAATTTAACAGAGTTTTCTGGTCCCTGCAACACCCTGTCCACATTTTGTAGCGTGTGCTGGTCTACACTGTGTGTTACTCTGATCCCCAAATATCGAAAGCTGTCCAGTTCCCATCGAAGCCCCACATTCGGAAGCTGCGTTCTTGGTCTCCTCACCAGGTCTCCTTAAGGGAAGAGCAGCGACTTGTGTTTGTTAATTCGGAGACCCGAAACCTCGCAAAAGTATTCCAATAACTGCGCCAGGATAGGCATCGACACCTCCGTATGTAGACCAGTGCGTCATCAGCGTGGAGCGAGACATGGGTCGTATCTCCCATTTCAATACCCCACATCGCCAATTCTGTCCTCAGCAACAGTGCAAGTGGCTCTATCGCCAAGGGAAACATCAGCTATAGGGAGCACCCCTCTCTAGTGCCTCTCCCCACCTTCCAGGCATCCAAGGTTTCTACCCCCCCCCCCCCCCGACCCCTCCCAACTTAATGCAAAGCAATGGGTCCGTGTATAAGAGGCTTATCCAGGAGCAGAAAATAGGAACAAACCCCATACCGTGCAGCACCGCCCTCAGGAAGGTCCACCCAACTGTATCAAATGCCTTTTCAATGCCCAGAGATACCAACGCATACTCTCCATCCCGCTCTATCGTCTCATGAAGTATATGCGTCAGCCTGCGCAGATTGTGCGTGGTGATGTCTGCTGGCATGAAACCACATTGGTCCTCATGCACTAGGCCCTGGATCCCCATGGTCAAGCATGTTGCTAGTATTTTGCAGAGTATTTTAAGATCCGGTTTTAACATGGTGAGCGGCCTATATAACGCAGGATCCAGTACATCCTCCCCACCCCCCACCCAATTCCCCCTAGCCCCCACTCTCCGGCATATCACCCCTTCCGTCATAGTCTGCCTCACGGAAGACCTCCAGTAGTTTGTCTCCCAGTGTGGTCGCAAAGGCTTTGTAGAGCTCTGCCGGGAAGCCATCGCTTCCCGGCACTTTGGAAGCTGTGAGCACTTTTATTGCGTCGGTCACCTCTTCCAGGGATATTTCCTCCTCAAGGCCCTGAGCCTCTTCCCCATTAAGACGAGGCAGTTTCGCCTGTGCCAGAAATCCCTCTAACTGAGTCCCATCAACCTGCAGTCCTGCTTCATACAGTGTCCTAAAGTATTCCTGCAGTGCCAGTAAAATGTCCATATTCAGGACTGGAGCTGTCCCCGCCCACTACGGATAGCTAAAATGGGGGTCACCTCCCTCTCCCTACGAAAAACCATGCCAAAAGACTGCCTGATTTATCTCCTTCTCTATGGAGCTTCTGACGATATGCCTTCAGTTCAGTTTTTTCCAGTGTGTCCCAGTGCATGTGAATCGCCCTGTTGGTGGCTAGTGTCTCCTCATGTATTTACGCTGTGTGTGGTTCTGTCCCCTGTAGCTCCGCTAATCAGGCTTCTTGTTTTGTCAGGTCTGCCAGGAGTGTTCGGTGTACCCCACTAATATTGCCAATGCATTCCCCTCTTACAGCCTCCTTAAGGGCCTCCCACTCGACTGCCCTAGTATTCATAGTTCCCTAGTTTGTGGTCATGTAGTGCGTCATAGGCTCTCTCAATCCTGCTCTGCAGGCTGCATCACTCAGCAGGTCCAACGGCATACGCTAGGGATTCTCTCCTCGTGACTGCACGCTCCTTGCCAGCGTCAGCAGGACAGGAGAGTGGTCTGACAGATATGGTGCCAAGTGGTTTAGAATTTCTTTTTGAACATTAGCTAAACCCCCCAGTAGGAAACGATCCAATCTGCTCAATGTATTATGCGTATCTGATGTGCATGTGTATTCCCTGCCCTCTGGTTGTAGCAGGCGCCACTCGTCTATCAGTCCCAGATTGTCCATTGCACCTTATAACGTTCCAGTCAAATGAGGTTTGGTGCCAGCCCTGGGAGGTTGACGATCCTGGTCTCCATTGAGCACACAGTTAAAGTCCCCAGCCCATATCATGAGCGTCCCCGCGTGGTCCATTAAGAGGTCCTGTAATCTTACAAAGAACCTTCTATCTTCAGTGTTCGGGGCATATGAGTTCAGGAGTGTAAAATCCATCCCATTCAGCAAACCCTGCAGTAGGACGTACCTCCCCTCAACATCGGATTCTCTATATGTGTCTGAACGGTTCCCCAGGGGCTATCCAGATAATTCCCCTTCTTGCATATGTAGAATACTAGGTGGCATATAACTGACCCCTCCATTTCTTTTTCAATCTCTGTGCCTCCTCTGTCCCCAGATGTGTCTCCTGTAGGCATGCGATCTGGATCTTGTCGTTTGAGAAAAGCATGTACTCTATACCGTTTAGTTTAACTCCGGAGCCCTCTGACGTTCCATGTTATTATATGTGTGTGTCATAGATCCAATGCTACTCGTCTTCCATTGTTCCCGCCACCCCTACAGCTGACCCCCAACCCCTCCCGCCGAGCACACCACTGCTATTTGAGGTGCATTACAACATAAGCGAGCAATACCTCGAACACAGTAACTTCAAACAATCCCCCCTCCCTGGACATATACAGTATTATAAAATTTCTACTGCAAATCCAATAAATTCTTGCTGTCAGGACTTACAACCTACCCTCTCCTCCAGAACAAGGCCTAACAAACTATAAGAAGATTCTCCCCAGACTGGTCTCTTACACTATGTCTCAGCATTTGCATTCTTTTTCAGGTAATACATTACTGATCAGGCTCTCCACTTCTATTACCTACTCACTGAGCCATCGCCTGTGCTCAGTGCACCCGCTGCACAGTCTGCCCCTTCACCCGAGGGGCAGAAGGAGGAACCCTCCCCCCCGTGATGGCACGCGGTGGTGCGCCAGGCCGCGGCCGATGCACCCACTCAATTGCAAACATGGATGTGAGACCAATCAGCTTCAAAGTGTCTCAGATCCAGGTTTCCATGAAATGCTCAGGACGAGTACCCTCCGCCCGCTCGGGAAACCCCAGGAATCGTATGTTGTTGCATCGGGTGCGCCCTTCTGAGTCTTCCACTCTAGCCTCCAATGCTCCAGTGCGAGTCTCCATCGGCACTACTTGTTTTTCGGCCTGATGCATGATAGGAGGCACGCTACAACACTGGGCCCGGCAGTGCATACTGATCCATCGTGTTGCCCTGATGGGTCCCCTGCTGCTTGTGTCTGCCCATATGGGTCTTTACACCCCCTCGCCGGGCCGCCTCCACCACTCACTGCTCCTCCTATGGGGCTGCTGGATAGTGGGCAGTCAGCCGCTGCCCTCTTTACCTCCAGCGGCGGCGAGACCGACACCCCGGACCCAGCCACCTCGCACTCTCTCAGGCCCAGCCAGCGGCTGCTCACCCTCCACTGTCACTCCAATCACTTGCGCCGATGCAATGTCTCCTCCCACCACCAAGCGCCAAGCTTTAGGTGCCTCCCTGGTCCAACAACTGGGCAGCACCCCGCCACGAAGCACAGCCACAGCTGGTCTAACCGTGATCTGTCATGGGCACACCCCAACAGGCCAGGTCCCGAGTCCAGCCCTCCTCAGTACTTATTTGACCCACATTGCTGCGGGGGCCCCCTGCCCGATCTGGGTCACAGACCCATGCAATCCAGTCCCATCTCGGGCCCCTCCTCCTTCCAGTTGCCCACGGCCACTTACTGTTCCTCTGCCTGCCAGACGCCAACGCTAATGCCGTACACCCTCAGCCAGCAGGCCAATTGTACCCGTAGATGCGGTTTCTCCTCCCGCGATGGGGCAGGGAGCCTCCGCCGCCTCCCAGGTCCAGCCATCGTCCATCCGCTCCCGGCCCCAATGGGTCAGTCTTCCGTGCGGCCGACTCTTGCGCGCGCCGTACCCGGCCAGTGCCCAGTCGCTCTGCACAGCCGCCACCACTCCCGCAGTGGTCCATTGTGGGCAAGCCCAGCCAGCCAGGCTCCGAGCCAGCTCTGCTTCCGTTCTTGCCTGAATTTGCGCCTCTGCGGAGAGATTCACTGCCCATGCGGCCCTTTCTCCTTGCAGCCTCCACCTCCATCGCTCCACCTGAGCGGCCGCCAAGGGTCTCCTCCGCGCATCTGCAGCCTGCCCAGATATGCTAGGCATACAGTTGCATCACGATGTCGGTTGTGCCTGTATGCTCCAGGATAATGCAGGATATTGAGAGGACGGCCGGCAGCCTCCTAGGCGTGTGTCCTGTCTGCCATCTTGCATGGCCACACCTCCCTGAATTTATATTATTATATACACCTAATCATTCTGAAACTCAAGCAGAGCGGCTCTCATCTCAAGTCTACTGTATTGTTTTCCTCTTTATTGAAAGAGGTAAAATCTATTGACATCTGGCTAAATATTCCATCTTTTAGTGACATCCCACTCCATGCTCTCTGTTTCAGCTGCCAAAGCAACACAACATGGTTATCACTTAAAAAGATAAAACCACTCCGGCAACCCTTAGACTAGCTGTGGTTGTCTTGTGCATTATTTTCAGCTCGAGTTACTAAACCTAAACTTGATCGATTAAAAATTGTAAACTGCAAGGCGAGTAACAAACACCAAAAATATGACCACATAACACCAGTTCTGAAGAATACTGGAGACCGCTGTGAGACTAATTCAAAAGAGCATGCATCACTTTTAAAGCCCTGCATGAGAACCCATCTCAATGCTTTCAAAATGTACTGAAAATGTGAAAGGGGTCATAAAAATGAGATGACTAAAAAAAGCACCTTCCTCCTGGAATAAAAGAAAAGATTCCAGCATTACTAGTTCTCTAATCAGTCCTCTACTGGAGCTGCACCTACCCTGTGGGTCTCTTGACCAGAAACTGCAGACCTCCTTTCTTCAGGAAAAAAAAAACACCACTTGTTTTAGTTTCATCTGAACTGCACCGATATAAAATAGAGATGTTCAATCTAATCTGAATCTTTACCACTATTTTTCTATGGTCTTTCCTCTGTTCCTACAGTCCTATCGATCATACCTTATCTTATATCCTCTTCCCTCCTTGAATGCTTACCCTATACTAGCTTCCAACTTGCACTTTATCTTCTGGTCCAAATGTATCCTATGAATGTTTATTCTCTAATATGGAAGTTCTCAAATTGTAATAATTGTCTTCGCCTACCCAGTTTAAGGTTGCATATTTTAACTTCATGTTCTTTGTAAAACTGTATCTTGATGAGTTTGTTGAATGTAAAGTGTGCTCTTTGGTCTCCTGCAGACAACGAGATGCATAAACTGAAAGTAGCGGTCGGTACTGCAAAATCAGTATTGTTGGCGAAACTTGAATATTTTTGCCTCCCACTTACAGTCCTGCAGATGTAAGCTGTCCATGGGTTCAGAACCTGTGGAATCAGCCTGACACACTGTATTATCATCGAGGGCATAGATATGAATAGTTGTGCCAGTACAGGCAGCGAAGGCTTTTAATATCAGTTCTTTTAGTTTTTATGGAAAATACCATCTTAGAACAGGGGGGGGAAGGAAAAGTAGCACCCACGTCAGGAAACATCACCCCATCTCAGGAGTAAGGCAAAGCACTAAAGAGCTTACGTTACAAACAAGGGCTGAGTGCCATGCTGGGTGTACAGAGCCTCTGTATTCCCAGGCGGGCCTTTCGGTACGGATCAAGATACAGTACGCTCACTCTGTCCCCTGCATGTTCTACTTCTAGGAAGCGAATAACAGCAGCGCCCTCTCCTCCAGTGAACTTAAATATCAAGATTGATCCAGTATATTTCCTGGTCTTCTCAGTCTTACCCCCACATGGGACCTAACTCAAAACGTGAATGAACAGGAGCATCATGCTGTTTCATAGCTGTGACACAGAAGGCTTTTGAGAACCCCAGAAGTAAAATATCTTCAAATAATGAAGCCAGACCAGAAGATTTAATTTCCCAAAATCCATCTGAACAAGAGCTGCCATCACTGCATTTCCCGTCATCCATCTGCATGGGAGGCGGCAGAAGTTCCTTCTGCAATCGACTCTTCAGGGTGTTCAGTTGTGTGGGCAACCCCATCAAACGGTGCACACAGGTAACAGCATTGCCTGTGTGGGCAAGAACTAGGGCTACCACCTTAGAAAAAATACCCGATATCTTTTTGTTTTACTATTCTGGAGCCGCCTAAAGCCGATAAGTGAATCAGAATTCATGTAGAATTGCAACAATACTTTTTCAATATGGCAATTACCTCACGGTTTGCTCTAATTCTGATTTGGAAATGATTTAGACAGCTTACAAATATATTTTAACTAATTTCCCTCTATTTTTAAGATTCTTTCTGAAACGCAGGTCAGAGCTCAAAGTATGGCGCTCAACAGGGAGCTAATGCCATGCTTGCGTGGCCAGATAGGAAAAGGAGAAACCTTTTAGACGGTAGAGCCATATAGACGGATAATATTGAGCTGAGAGAAGAACCCTGTGGCATCTCAACAGAAAGGGCTTCATGCTCGAGCAAAAAGGGGCCAGCCAAAAGGATTGTTCTCTGTTCTTCAAGAAAGATATGATCCAATCAAGGGCCAATCCTCCAACCCTTAGTCAGCAAGGAGTCACAGGAGGATCGCATGAGATATGGTATCAAATGCCACAGACGGCTAAAATAAAATCAGAGCCACCCTCACTCCTTGATCAAGTGTCAGCTTCTGACTCTTTTTTTTATTTTTTTTATTTGAGAAATTAATCCTGTTTTGTTAAAAGATAATCCAGGTGATTCGCGTTCCTGGTCATCATTTTCTAGCCTGTGGATCACCTTCTTTCTTTGGTAACTCTTATTCTATTCTTAGCTCCTCTATAGTGCTCTGAAGCAGCTGCTTTGCAATGTAAGCACTTTGTAAAACTCCTCAAATAAATAAATATGCAGGATCTGACCTGCCTGGGGCTGTGCCCAATAGGACACCTAGTTCAGCCTGCAGAGGTACATGTACATGGCAGTTTTTCTCTGAGCAGCGTTAGTCTGGAGATGATCTATCCCACAAAGGCATTATCTTTAACTCTGTCTTTTCCTTCTTTAATGAATAGGTTGAAAGGTTTACTCTTAATAAATACGCATTCGGGTTATTTGCTCTAAAATAATAAAATTAAATAATTTAAATGAAGGAAAATGCTTTTAGGTTAGGTAAGTAAACTTTGAACTTAGGTCAAATAGTTTTTCTAGAACAGACTTTTCTCTTGTAACATTTGTTTTTGGAACCTGCGGGGAGACAGATATACTCATATTAAACTCTGTCCACACAGGTCTCCCATGTCTCCTGTTCTTCATATTTCCTGTCTTTATTTCTTCACACATTTCCTCTCTTTACACAGTTCTTACATTGTTCCACCAACACACATTTGTTTTGTATACCTTACATATCTGTTATATTCCCAGCTCTGTGCACAACTCTTATATTCCTCATCTACACACAGCGTTGATGTATTCTACCTTTACACATTGCTCTGTTTTATACCCTGCTGCACACAGCTTTGTTGTATTCTAACTTTACACACTGCTTATTGTATCCCCTTCTTCACACAGCTTTGTTGTATTCTACCTTTACACACTGCTTGTTTTATCCCCTGCTGCACACAGCTTTGTTGTATTCTACCTTTACACACTGCTTGTTTTATCCCCTGCTTCACACAGCTTTGTTGTATTCTACAGCTACACACTGCTCTGTTTTATCCCCTGCTGCACACAGCTTTGTTGTATTCTACCTTTACACACTGCTTGTTTTATCCCCTGCTGCACACAGCTTTGTTGTGTTCTACAGCTACACACTGCTCTGTTTTATCCCCTGCTGCACACAGCTTTGTTGTATTCTACCTTTACACACTGCTTGTTTTATCCCCTGCTGCACACAGCTTTGTTGTATTCTACCTTTACACACTGCTTATTTTATCCCCTGCTGCACACAGCTTTGTTGTATTCTACCTTTACACACTGCTTGTTTTATCCCATGCTGCACACAGCTTTGTTGTATTCTATAGCTACAAACTGATTATTTTATCCCCTACTGCACACAACTTTTTTGTATTCTACCTTTACACACTGCTTGTTTTATCCCCTGCTGCACACAGCTTTGTTGTATTCTACCTTTACACACTGCTTGTTTTATCCCCTGCTGCACACAGCTGTGCTGACGTCTCTCAACCCCCAAAAAGTACACTTTTCCTTGATGCATCGCTGATGAACTTCACCTTCTGTTTTCAGACCTTGTATAATGTGAAGTCTGAAATCTACCCCCCGCTGGGGTTTGAGTACTGTAAGACAGGATCCCTGTGCTCCCTGGAAGTCTCAATCACTCGATTACTCGACCTGGTAGACGTGGACAAGGATGAGGCGCTGACAGAATCAGAGGGATACTGCAGCACCAAGTTGCTTTATGAAGGTGAGTCAGCTGGAGGTATGTAGCAGGCTTGATGTGGCACCTAAGATCTGCACTTGGAGCGCACCACACCTTATAGTCCTTAAGTGTAAAAGATGATCGTTCACTAAAATAACAGTAAAGATTGGCTGAGTTGATACTGTGGCGGGGACTGTGAGATATGCTTTCGCATTCTATATTAGAAGTTCTATAATGCCTGAGTTGATTAAAGCAATATGCAAATGTAACAATATACAAATAAAACATAGCTCCTCGTGGTATGATCACAGATGAGAACATGTAGCTTACAGGGCACAGTCAATTGTGAATTCTGTGTGTTATGTTGTAAACAGAAAGTTTCCTATAGCTATGTGGCACTGTCAGGAGTGCTGATTTGAGAGGATCCTAGCACTGCTCCTGTAACACCTAGTTCTCCTCTGTAGATCTACATTAATAATCATAAGCAGCGAGTTGTCCCTCTTGTCCAAGGGATGACAGAGGACTTTCACAACCATAAATACAAAATATATTCCATAAAATGTTCTCAAGAAAATCATTTTCGAGAGAATAAACATTGACAACATATCTGTAAGCTAAATTGGCCAATTGTTGCATGCTTTCTTAAAAATATCCAAGTCCATAGAAAAAAAAGTTTTCAAGCTGATTAGAACAAACTGTCACCAAACATTTCTTCTAAGGAACTGACGAGCGAAAAGTAGGGTTCTGTAGTAAGAGAGTCTGCTGCTATAGCGAGCTGCAAACCGACACGGCCTTTTAGCGATGAGCACTCTAACAGTATTCCATCATGCCCTATCAGTGACGGTTCAGTTCCTGGAGACCAGACCCTGGAGCACAAAGCTCTGCCATTTTGGCATTTAGGTCTGGGCTAGAGACAACTTCAGTTGTTTTTCTAACCTTTTATGTTCCTAAAATTTCATATTAATCAACATGGACTTATCCATAGCAAAAAGGCTACATAATACTAAACGTGGACGTCATCCATTGCTCTGTTAATTTGTCATTTACATTTTATTTCCATTTGCCACAATTTATTTCCATTCACCCACAATATGGCAGAGTTAGAACACTTCCGGCCATAGGCTCTATGTAATCCATCAGTATTTGTTTGTTCACATGTAGGCCCACCTGAGTGCCAGGGGGTAACAGACTAATCTATGATTTATTTCTGATTTAATTTAATGTTTTATGATGGGTTATTTTGCACTTATTTGCAAACATAAGATGCTACCATTAAACTAAAGCAGTTTTACTTTTTGTAACTTGTTGTTACTTTTAATTACATGTACACTTTTAATGCTTGTTACACATTTTTCAAAAACCACAAATTGCACACTTGACAAGACCAGGTGTATTCAGTCAGTTCAATTCAGTGCATCCCTCAATTAGCAAACGCTCTTAATAACTTAAATTACCATTTAGATCATAAAACATTGTATTTTTAAAAAACGTTCCTACTGAATAAATAACAATTGTTGAAAATAACAGTTGAAATGTGAAATAAAAGCAGCATGGCAATTAGTACAATTCAATTCTTGCAGTGAAGGTTTAAGGTAACTGGTTCTAGCAGATTAAAATAAACCAACGAATAACATGAAGCCACCAGGGTTTGTACGGACTCATTACAAAGACACGGAGGATTATAACTACAGGACGGCCAGCCTCAAGGAGTCCAAAACCAAGAGGGCATGATTGCAGCTCTGAATCTGGGTCATGAGATGGCCTTCTTGACATTTGGGACAAGGCCTAGGGAGGGCCACAGCCCCCTAACATTGGCAAGTAGTGCATGATACCTTAGCGGTGATTTACACAATTCAGCTTCATTTTTTTTTTTTAATTCTCTGAAAAAAACCTAATAATCTTAATATTGGGTTTATCGCTTTTCCTTCTTTCATGTGAGTAATTAAAAAGATCTAAATAGCTGATTTCGGCACAAACCTTTCTTACATACTAAAGCTGTGGAAATGTATCCATATAGCATAAATAAATGTAAACAATTGTGAATACGGTCTTGTGTTTGTCTGGTGATTTTCCTTGACCATATTGATATCCACTGTAAAAGAGGTACCACATGTATTACGTCTTAGAGATAATGTTGACATTACTCTTTATGGCAGATGAAATGATGGGCACCCTGAGGCAAATCCAGGAGTCTCCTACAAAACTGATTTTCTTCCACTTAGAGTACTTTCGCAACATCAGCCTCATCCGTGGCCTTTGAAACACACTTATAATTTATAGATGGTTTGCATACAAATTAAGGGTTTACTCACAATTTTGGAAGAAAAAGTCTAGGCTTTTCCCATAGAATTAATACATTTGAACATTCTTATATGTAATTAACTATATTGAACTGTTGAAACATATACCCATGTCCGAAACACAGAGAACCTTCTGTATCAAGTAATCCTTGATAGTAAAAGTTCTAGATTTATTGGAACCCGATCCAACTTTAGATGAAACAATTTTGAAAGAACTATAGCTAGATCCCGGGCCTTCCATATAGTATAGTAAACCCAACAATATATTAATCTCTTGATATCATTAGTGGTTCTGGACATGAGAACGCCATCATCCGCATACAAAACTGTGGGGATGGTTTTATGCTTTAATCTTGGAGCATCTTCATCTTCAGTTGTAAAGGAGGCCGTTGGTATAAGGAATAAACCCAAGCGGCATCCTGGTCTTACAGGCTACATTAGTGGAAAGCTTCCTAATGTTCCACTTTGTGCCGTATCCCACTTTCACTGAAAGACTGGTATAAAGTGTTTTCAGGAAGTCTAAAAGTAACAGATCTACCCCCAAAGCCTCTAATATCTATTTACTCTGTCAAATGCGGTGGTAAGGTCCATGGAGGCCAAATGTAAAGAGTTGCCTGAAGCATAAACGTATTTATGGGACAGCATAAATTCCACTTTAATTACAGTTTGTATGTAAATTGGCGTGTATCTTCTTATTGACTTGTCTCGTTTATTGACTGTGTGTGTATTTGCAAATGTCTAACGCTCCTCTCTGATAAGCCTAACGCTGCTCGATCACACTACCCTTTAAAAAAGTACATTTGGATTGCTAGAGGAAGCCCATGTACACTGGTAAGGGAGCCCCTGGGCTCTTTGCCCAATGTATCTCATTTTATTAAATAAAGAGCCAGCTTCCTACTGCAGACCATCCCTTTCCCAGCGTTCTTTAACCCCCACCTCACCCTTTAAAAGAGGAGGATCCCAAAAGAGTTTGAAGATTTTACATAGATCGCATAAAAGACCAATGGGTAGATAATCTGCTTTTTTATGGGGTTCTTTGGGGCAAAGAATTGCAAGGCAGTACAGAAAAGGGCTACATCGAGGTGGATAGTCCTCTGCATTAAGATCTTCTACGTACTGGAAAAAAAGGCCTGAGCACTCATTCCATCAGGGATAATGCTGCTGCCAGTGTGTTGGAATGCAGAGTGGATGGCCTGGACACCTGTCTTGCCCCAAAGTAGTCCTCGGTCCACTTGTTGTTAACAGAGCATTACTGCCTTGACAGCCAGGTGTGCAGGAAAGGGTATTTTGCCCATTCAGTCCTGGAGGACATTTTGGTCCGAGTCCACCCAATAGACCCTTAGCGTTTGGGAAGTACTGCTTTGGTATCATTCATAAAGGTGAGGAATCTCCAGTTAGATGTATCTATCAGAAAATGTTACTCACCTTCAGCATCACTCTTTCTGGTGGATAAACTATATCTAAACGGAGACTCCTCATTGCCCTTCCCCCTCCTCGTTCTGTTGAGTGGTCTCTTACCATCTAAAAAAAAAAAAGTCCCACATTAGAGATCTGCACACTGGTACTGACGATTGTTTGTGCTCCGCGTCTGAGAGCACAAAAAGTCAAGCAAGTACCTGACCTGTGAGTGAAGGGGTGGAGCCTATGTGTGGCTCCACTCTGTCACTTCTGGGGCAGAATGAAGTCCGTTCAGAGCTGCATCAAATGAGTGCACTGCTGAGAGAATTTCCGAATCAAGTCTAGCACCTGGGGACATTCTAGAAGTGTGTAATCTGCACTTAAATAGAGCATCCATCACAAAGTGCGTTACTGAAGGTGCATACCTTGTTCATTATGTTCTACTCGCCTGTGATATCTACAACTAGAAACCTGCTATTTATACCCAGACTTGAGACTTCAGTAATTTACTTGTTAAAAGGGGAACCTGTCTATTTGGACACTTATTTAATAATGGCAAACTCCTGCCACTAGAGGACTAGCAAATTAAAGTTAGTATAACTGCATAGCAAGCAGTAACAGCTGTATTCCCAACATTTCCTAGGGATTCCACTAACAATGCTACTGTCTTCTCCCACGAACCGGAGAATGGTCCCTAAACTATCCAACCCATGTTTGGACGCTTGTGTGAATAATCAACACCCTGTTAGAAGGTACCGGGAAACATTTTACAGAGGTAATGGAGGGAAAGGTTTGGAACTACTGCTGCATCCAGACACGATTTGTATGGTTTATAGGGACAGACATACTTAGTTTAAGTATCTAACCAGAATGTATTACACACCAGCTGTACTAAACACATTTGGCCCATCAATAAGTCTTGAATGTCATCGCTGTGTCTACACTCTAGGTGTGTTTTATTTTTTATTTTTTATTTAGCCTGGTCTTTTACAGACGTAGGCATATTTTGGCATAAAGTTGGAGAGAGAATTTCTTATATAATAGAATGTTCGATGGCATCTGTCGCTGTAGATACGCATGTTCTGCAATAGCTCGCCATCTGGTGTTGGGCCGGAGTGTTACAAGTTGTTTTTCTTCGAAGAAGTCTTTCGAGTCACGGGACCGAGTGACTCCTCCTTTTGTCTCCATTGCGCATGGGCGTCGACTCCATCTTCGATTGTTTTTTTTCTGCCATCGGGTTCGGACGTGTTCCTGTCGCTCCGAGTTTCGGAACGGAAAAAATTAGTTAATTTCTGAAGATTTTCGTCGGTATTGTTGCGTTCGGGATCGGCGTACTTAGATTCCACACCGCATCGAAGATCGAAGAGCTCCGGTGCCCTTCGGGGTAGTTTTTCGATCCTCCGTCGGGGCCTGGTCGGCCCGACCGCGTGCTGAAGAACGCCGATGGAACGGACCCCGTTCCGTTTCTGCCCCAAATGCCACAATAAATACCCCTACACAGACCAACACTTGGTCTGCAACCTGTGCCTGTCACCTGAGCACAGCGAAGACACCTGCGAGGCCTGTCGTGCGTTCCGGTCCCGAAAAACACTCCGAGACCGTCGAGCCAGAAGACTTCAAATGGCGTCCGCACCGACAGCCCAACGGGAGTTCGTGGAACAAGAAGAGGAAGGTTCCTTCTCGATCCAAGACTCAGACTCCGAAGGATTCGACGATACACAAACCGTGAGTAAGACGTCGAAAACCACACAAAGAAACATTTACAAGGCCCAGGGGACGCCACTGCCACCAGGCCATGGCTCGACCCATAAATTCGGTGACCGACCTTCGGCACCGAAAAAGGCCCAAACAGTGCCGAGATCGTCCGACTCCGGTCGAGACACAGGCACGCAGCCTTCTCGGGACCGAGAAAGTGCTGGAGACAAGCCTCGACACCGAGATGCCGGTGTCGACACGGCTCGACGCCGAGACAGCAGCACCGAAACAGATCGACGCCGAGAGGTTTCGGCCCCGAAAAGGAAAAAAGTCACCTCGGAGCCGAAAAAACACGCAGACAAAGTTTCGATGCCGAAACAAACTGCAAGCGACCCAGCTTCAGGCTCTTATACAGAAGAGCACTCGCTAACCTCCCAAATGCAAAAGCATAGGTTTGAGGAAGAGCTACAAGCAACTGATGTGGACCATACGCAAAAGCGTATCTTCATTCAGCAGGGGACAGGAAAAATAAGCACCCTTCCCCCCATTAGGAGAAAGAGAAGGTTGGAGTTCCAGACGGAACAAGCACCACAACCAAAAGTGGTGAAAAGAGTTACACCACCACCCTCTCCTCCGCCCGTAATTAACGTTTCACCAGCACAAACGCCATCACACTCCCCAGCTCACACCACCATGAGCCAGGGTGACCAAGATCAGGACGCATGGGACCTATACGACGCCCCAGTGTCAGATAACAGCCCGGAGGCATACCCTACAAAACCATCTCCACCAGAAGACAGCACCGCGTACTCTCAGGTGGTGGCTAGAGCAGCACAATTTCACAACGTAAGCCTCCACTCAGAACAGGTCGAGGATGATTTCTTGTTCAACACACTCTCCTCCACCCACAGCTCATACCAAAGCCTGCCTATGCTCCCTGGTATGCTCCGGCACGCAAAAGACATATTTAAGGACCCAGTCAAAAGTAGGGCAATCACACCAAGGGTGGAAAAAAAGTATAAGCCGCCTCCTACGGACCCGGTTTTCATCACAACACAGCTGCCACCAGACTCTGTTGTTGTAGGAGCAGCTAGGAAAAGGGCCAACTCTCACACATCTGGAGATGCACCACCCCCAGATAAAGAAAGCCGCAAGTTCGATGCAGCTGGTAAGAGAGTCGCAGCACAAGCTGCAAACCAGTGGCGCATCGCGAACTCCCAGGCACTACTTGCGCGCTATGACAGAGCCCACTGGGACGAGATGCAACATCTCATCGAACATCTGCCCAAAGACTTCCAAAATAGGGCAAAACAAGTGGTTGAGGAGGGACAGGCCATCTCCAACAACCAGATACGTTCCTCCATGGACGCTGCAGATACAGCTGCACGGACAATTAATACATCTGTAACTATCAGAAGGCATGCATGGCTCCGAACGTCTGGATTTAAACCAGAGATTCAACAAGCAGTTCTCAATATGCCTTTTAATCAAAAAGAACTGTTCGGTCCAGAAGTGGACACAGCGATTGAGAAACTCAAAAAAGATACGGACACTGCCAAAGCCATGGGCGCACTCTACTCCCCGCAGAGCAGAGGGAATTACAGCACATTCCGTAAAACGCCCTTTCGAGGGGGGTTTCGAGGTCAAAGCACACAAGCCAGCACCTCACAAGCGACACCGTCCACTTACCAGGGACAGTATAGAGGAGATTTTCGGGGACAATATAGAGGAGGGCAATTCCCTAGAAATAGAGGGAGATTTCAAAGCCCCAAAACCCCTACTACTAAACAATGACTCACATGTCACTCACCCCCTCCACACAACACCAGTGGGGGGAAGAATAGGTCATTATTACAAAGCATGGGAGGAAATCACTACAAACACTTGGGTTCTAGCAATTATCCAACATGGTTATTGCATAGAATTTCTACAATTCCCTCCAAACATACCACCAAAAGCACAAAATTTAACAACACACCATTCCAATCTCCTGGAGATAGAAGTGCAGGCACTATTGCAAAAGAATGCAATCGAAATAGTGCCAAACACACAAATAAACACAGGAGTTTACTCACTGTACTTTCTGATACCAAAGAAGGACAAAACGCTGAGACCAATCCTAGACCTCAGAGTAGTGAACACTTTCATCAAATCAGACCACTTCCACATGGTCACACTACAAGAAGTATTGCCATTGCTAAAACTGCACGACTACATGGCAACTTTAGACCTCAAGGATGCTTATTTCCATATACCAATACACCCATCGCACAGGAAATACCTAAGGTTTGTATTCAAAGGAATACATTACCAATTCAAGGTACTGCCTTTCGGATTAACAACCGCACCAAGAGTCTTTACCAAATGTCTAGCAGTAGTCGCAGCACACATAAGAAGGCAGCAAATACATGTGTTCCCATATCTAGACGACTGGCTAATCAAGGCCCATTCGTTCATACAGTGCTCAAATCACACAAATCAGATCATACAAACCCTCTTCAAACTCGGGTTCACCGTCAATTTCACAAAATCCAAAATTCTGCCACGCAAGGTACAACAATACCTGGGAGCCATAATAGACACATCAAAGGGAGTAGCCACTCCAAGTCCACAAAGAATTCAAAATTTCAACACCATCATACAACGCATGTATCCAACACAAAAGATACAGGCAAAGATGGTATTACAACTCCTAGGCATGATGTCATCATGCATAGCCATTGTCCCAAACGCAAGACTGCACATGAGGCCATTACAACAATGCCTAGCATCACAGTGGTCTCAAGCACAGGGTCACCTTCTAGATCTGGTGTTAATAGACCGCCAAACTTACCTCTCGCTTCTGTGGTGGAACAACATAAATTTAAACAAGGGGCGGCCTTTCCAAGACCCAGTGCCACAATACGTAATAACAACAGATGCTTCCATGACAGGGTGGGGAGCACACCTCGATCAACACCGCATACAAGGACAATGGAACGTACATCAAACAAAACTGCATATCAATCACCTAGAACTTCTAGCAGTTTTTCAAGCACTAAAAGCTTTCCAACCAATAATAGTTCACAAATACATTCTCGTCAAAACAGACAACATGACAACAATGTATTATCTAAACAAGGAGGGAGGGACGCACTCCACGCAGTTAAGCCTGCTAGCACAAAAAATTTGGCATTGGGCAATTCACAACCAAATTCGCCTAATTGCACAGTTTATACCAGGGATCCAAAATCAACTCGCAGACAATCTCTCTCGAGATCACCAACAAGTCCACGAATGGGAAATTCACCCCCAAATTCTGAACACTTATTTCAAACTCTGGGGAACACCTCAGATAGACTTGTTTGCGACAAGGGAGAACGCAAAATGCCAAAACTTCGCATCCAGGTACCCACACAAACAATCCCAAGGCAATGCCCTATGGATGAACTGGTCAGGGATATTTGCTTACGCTTTTCCTCCTCTCCCTCTCCTTCCTTACCTGGTAAACAAACTCAGTCAAAGCAAACTCAAACTCATATTGATAGCACCAACTTGGGCAAGGCAACCCTGGTACACAACGCTGCTAGACCTATCAGTGGTACCCTGCATCAAATTGCCCAACAGGCCAGATCTGTTGACACAGCACAACCAAAAGATCAGACACCCAGATCCAGCATCGCTGAATCTAGCAATCTGGCTCCTGAAATCCTAGAATTCGGGCATTTACAACTTACCCAAGAATGTATGGAAGTCATAAAACAAGCAAGAAGGCCATCCACCAGGCACTGCTATGCAAGTAAATGGAAGAGGTTTGTTTGCTACTGCCATGTTAATCAAATACAACCATTACACACAACTCCAGAACATGTAGTGGGTTACTTGCTTCACTTACAAAAATCTAACCTAGCTTTCTCTTCCATTAAGATTCACCTTGCAGCAATATCTGCATACCTGCAGACTACCTATTCAACTTCCCTATATAAAATACCAGTCATTAAAGCATTCATGGAGGGCCTTAGGAGAATTATACCACCAAGAACACTACCTGTTCCTTCATGGAACCTAAATGTTGTCCTAACTAGACTTATGGGTCCACCTTTTGAACCCATGCACTCCTGCGACATACAGTTCCTAACCTGGAAGGTGGCATTTCTCATCGCCATTACTTCCCTGAGAAGAGTAAGCGAGATT
This sequence comes from Pleurodeles waltl, assembly GCF_031143425.1. Classification (NCBI taxonomy): domain Eukaryota; kingdom Metazoa; phylum Chordata; class Amphibia; order Caudata; family Salamandridae; genus Pleurodeles; species Pleurodeles waltl. The sequence continues at coordinate 1,528,494,963 of NC_090447.1, read as the reverse complement.
CAGGCGTTCACTATACAGGAACCTTTTATACAACTACACAAAAATAAAGTCGTCCTAAGGACCAATCCTAAATTTTTGCCAAAGGTTATTTCACCGTTCCATCTAAATCAAACAGTGGAACTTCCAGTGTTCTTTCCACAGCCAGATACCGTAGCTGAAAGGGCACTACATACATTAGATGTCAAAAGAGCATTGATGTATTACATTGACAGAACAAAGAACATCAGAAAGACTAAACAACTCTTTATTGCATTTCAAAAACCTCATGCAGGAAACCCAATTTCAAAACAAGGTATAGCCAGATGGATAGTTAAATGCATCCAAATCTGCTACCTTAAAGCTAAACGACAGCTGCCCATTACACCAAGGGCACACTCAACCAGAAAGAAAGGTGCTACCATGGCCTTTCTAGGAAACATCCCAATGCAAGAAATATGTAAGGCAGCCACATGGTCTACGCCTCACACATTCACCAAGCACTACTGTGTAGACGTGTTATCCGCACAACAAGCCACAGTAGGTCAAGCCGTATTAAGGACATTATTTCAAACTACTTCCACTCCTACAGGCTAATCCACCGCTTTTGGGGAAATAACTGCTTACTAGTCTATGCAGAACATGCGTATCTACAGCGACAGATGCCATCGAACTGAAAATGTCACTTACCCAGTGTACATCTGTTCGTGGCATCGGTCGCAGTAGATTCGCATGTGCCCACCCGCCTCCCCGGGAGCCTGTAGCAGTTTGGAAGTTACCTTCAATTATTTATATATGTATCATCTCAACCTTAAACAGGTGCATACTTAGTCACTCCATTGCTTGGGCACTATTACTACAATTCAACTCCTACCTCACCCTCTGCGGGGAAAAACAATCGAAGATGGAGTCGACGCCCATGCGCAATGGAGACAAAAGGAGGAGTCACTCGGTCCCGTGACTCGAAAGACTTCTTCGAAGAAAAACAACTTGTAACACTCCGGCCCAACACCAGATGGCGAGCTATTGCAGAACATGCGAATCTACTGCGACTGATGCCACGAACAGATGTACACTGGGTAAGTGACATTTTCAATCCTAATCCTAAACGCTGTTGTGGGACACGCAGCAGAGATCCTAGCTCCTGCCAGAAGACTTAATGTCTTGCTGGTGTTGATGGTAGAACATAGGATTGCTAGCGCCTGAACTAAAGGCCCTCCACCCTAGACTGAGGCCTGGATGCAGGATGCTGCATATTGTAATGAGACCGTGGACAACTTTGCACAGATCAGCCTGCTCAAAACAAACGGAGCGACATATGGGACCGCTGAGAGGCTCCTTAAGTGAGCATGCTCCATTAGAGGCTTAAGGTGTCAGGCGTGATTATCAAGGAGTCAAATGGTCAGTACCGGTTGGGTCCTGCACTGAGTACTACACCCGGAGGAGGGGATGTGCTTATCTGTATGGTCAATACATGTTGTCCTTGGAACCAAACACGCTGCGAAATGATGGGTATGACATGACTGAAATTGTGTGATTAAGGGAAAGGTTTGGTCATTCACCCCAACTGGCCATATGATCTATATTTAGCAGCACTAACATTATATAGAAAGGATTATGAATGCATGTCTGTCTCCAACACAGAATTGTTAATGTTATTACTTTTTAAAACTTAAAGAAAGAACAATAAATAAAAAGGCAAAAATATGTCAGCATATAGGCAGCACAGATTGTAAACTGTATTCTGTCTTTAACCCTAGGTAATTCAGTCAGTCTTTGGTTAAGCAATATATTACTCAACATTTCTTGAGAATACTTTGTTTCCCCTTAAGTTGTCACCCTTGCTGGTGGAGTACTTCTCCGCTGAGAAGGATCCGTCAATCAATCAATGCATTTATAGAGCGCGCTACTCACCCGCGAGGGTCACAAGGTGCTGGAGAGGGGTGGGGGGGGTTACTGCGGCTCAAAGAGCCAAGTCTTGAGGGGCTTCCTGAAGGTGAGATGGTCCTGGGTAGTTCTTAGGTGTGCAGGGAGGGAGTTCCATGCTTTGGCTGCCAGGTAGGTGAACGATTTTCCTCCTGCGGTGGTTCTGCGGATACGTGATACGGTGGCGAGGGCGAGGCTAGCTGAGCGGAGCTGACGGGTGGACGTGTAGAACGAGAGGCGGCTGTTGAGGTATTCGGGCCATGTTGTGGAGTGCTTTGTGTGCGTTGATGAGGAGCCTGAAGGTGATCCTCTTGTTTGCGGGGAGCCAGTGCAGGTGTTTCAGGTGGGCAGATATGTGGCTGTGGCGAGGGATGTCTAGGATGAGGCGTGCGGAGGTGTTCTGTATGCGTTGTAGACGTTTCTGAAGCTTTGCGGTGGTTCCTGCGTATAGGGTGTTTCCGTAGTCCAGTCGGCTTGTGACGAGAGCATGGGTAACTGTCTTTCTGGTTTCGACGGGGATCCATCGGAAGATTTTTCGGAGCATGTGTAGGGTGTTGAAGCATGATGATGAGACGGCGTTGACTTGCTTGGTCATTGTGAGGAGGGGGTCCAGGATGAATCCGAGGTTGCGTGCGTGATCCGAGGCGGTTGGTGCGGTGCCCAGAGCCGTGGGCCACCAGGAGTCATCCCAGGAGGAAGGGGATTGTCCGAGGATGAGGACCTCCGTCTTGTCTGAGTTCAGTTTTAGGTGGCTGAGCTTCATCCATTCCTCAACGTCTTTCAATCCTTCCTGTAGGTTGGTTTTGGCGGTGGTTGGGTCTTTGGTGAGGGGGAGAGTATCAGCTGGGTGTCGTCGGCGTAGGAGATGATGTTGATGTTGTGTTTGCGTGCGATGGCGGCGAGAGGGCTCATGTAGATATTGAAGAGGGTTGGGCTGAGCGAGGAACCTTGGGGTACGCCGCAGATGATCTCGTGGGTTCTGAGCAGAAGGGGGGGGAGGTGGACTCTCTGGGTTCTGTCGGAGAGGAACGAGATGATCCAGTCAAGGTCCTGTCCTAGGATTCCAGTGGTGTGGAGGCGGGTCAAAGGATCCTTTGCATCTTAGGGGTTCTTAGCGGCTTGTCTGTCAAGCGGCACCCTCCTTGTTAGCAAGAGAAAAACAGGAGAAAAGAAATCAGTGTCCAAGATTAGGAACATTTCAGGAGAGACTCATTAGTTTAATAGCTGCTCAAGTTCATTGTTGAGGGGCGATGTGTGGGAGCCTGGGACCTACTGCAAGTTCGCTGGCAAAGCGTTCATTGAAAGACATTCATGATGAGACATTTGGCATCAATGCATTCAGCACCCCATGTTTGCTATTAAAACCGACTAAGGGAATGCCATCAATGCCATCCACAAACACCAGAATACCAGCCATTAAGAACTACAGTGTTGAGGGATACACTGTTGAGGATGTCTACGTCAAGTTGGATTTCAACTTCACCTTAAGGCCCATTAAAAAGCACCATATGTATTTGGTGCCACCCAAAAAGTGAGTGCCAATGGAAGATCTTCCAAGACCTACATATTGCGAGACGAGTCGTAAGACAGCCGCTTCTGCGGTACAAGAGTTCCTTGGATTAATCTTACATCAGCTCCTGACAGAGATCCCAGCGGGGCATACATCCAAAAAGGGATTTGCTTTCTCTGACCTCTGCCAGTGGACCTCATATTCAGAGATACCCTTGTCCAGCAGCTGTTAGAGGAGTCTCAAAGCTGAACGTTACTGTCGGTGTTCCTCATTCAGCAGTAACAAAGCTCCTTCCAAAGCTGTAATATGTTTAATTAGACTACAAATAGTCCTTGCTGCGGCAGTGGAGGTGTCAACGTGCTGCTTAAACACTACTTACATAAAAGGTGTAACCACTCGGAGCCAGACATGAATTCATGCTGCTGTAAATGGCACTGACGTGTTTGCATGTAGCTAATGCCATTGCATTTCAGTGCAGCCTTCTTCGTTAAAGGCAGCAGTTCAGCGCATATATCTCCTGGCTGTGAGGTGATGCGCGTGATGGAAAGAGAAGCCCTCGTTCTGAAGCCAGTGTGCGTACAACCACAACAAAGAGCACTGAGCTGCAAATGTCTCACGCAACACACTCGAGGCATCAGTGCATTCAACAAGACTGACAGCCTTCTTTCGAGCTACAGAATGCTTCATGATTGTCTAAGGAGAAGTGGTCGATACAGCCTTCTAGTAGGCTGATAAAATATATGTATTCACTGCTTATACCCTCATATATTATCTATTATACCTTGTAAAAGAATAGTATTTACAAGAACAGTTATGACATAGCAGATAACATCTGTTGTGACAAGACAATGCCTAGTAGAGTGGGGAGTTGCAGTTGGCTACAGAGTTGAATACACTGTGAATGGAGGTGCACAAGTTCTACCTTTAATTCATAATTTACGCAACACCTTCACATCATTATAAGTATATAAAGGTGATGCGTAAATTATACATTTAAGCTATAACTGAAGAATTTCAAATGTGTGTGTATTTTAAGTTTGGTTTCTATACAAAGAATAACGTTTTCCTAAATATATGGATGGGTGGAGATAGAGCTATAGGTATATAGATAAATAGATAGTGATAGTTATTTTTTAAGATATATGGGATACCTTTTGCGTTGGGACAATTCAGTGCCTAAGACTTTAAAGGAACTTCTCCTGGAGGCGAACTAGGACTCCAGGTGAGTAACTTTTCCTTCTGCTGTTACCTGGTATTCCTCACAGTTTTATCTTCTCTCTACAGTTGTTGACAACAGCAGTAACTGGGCAGTGTGTGGGAAGAGTTCTGGAGTTATCTCCATGCCAGTTGCTGCCCGAGCTACGCACAAGGTGCATATGGAAGTAATGCCTCTGTTCGCTGGCTACCTCCCGTTCCCTGATGTTCGACTCTTCAAATACCTCCCGCATCATTCGGCGCACTCCATGCAGCTCGATGCAGGTAAGGCTCATGTGTGCCTGTGCTGATGGCATCATGCGCTGCCAATCGAGACCTCTTCTAAATGCCAGCTAGATGCTCAGGACTGCTCTGCCTAGTTGAGAAGAAAAGAAACAACATGGAAAACATCATCCTGGAGACCCTAGGATGGTCAAACTCCATTTGGTTGAATTTGCAAAACGAAGAAAACTTTTTTCCTTTAAAAAAAAAAAAAAATCAGGGAAAAAAAACAGGGAATGGGGGGAGGGCATTAAGAAGAAATTAGAAAACTGATGAGGAACAAAATGGTCAAGTAATGGCGAGGGGAATGGAAAGACATTAGAATGTGTACTAAGATGGTTAGTATGTTTCTGCAGGGTTGAGATACTGTGCTATAGGTTAGCATACTCATTGTAGGGCATTGGTGCGATACAGGTATGAGGGTATGGAATAGATTGGTGTAGCGGAGCTATGATTTAGGCAGGGGTAAAGGTACTAGGAAGCATGCAAGAAGTATGACCTTGTAGGTAGTGAAGCACTGTGGTAGGATTCGGGAAAGGTACAAAAGTACAGACAGTTCTAATGGCACCAGGGTAAAAGCAGCCTAGAGGTACAAGCATGTAGCTAGGAATAGAGGTACAAGCATGTAGCTAGGAATAGAGGTACAAGCATGTAGCTAGGAATAGAGGTACAAGCATGTAGCTAGGAATAGAGGTACAAGCATGTAGCTAGGAATAGAGGTACAAGCATGTAGCTAGGAATAGAGGTACAAGCATGTAGCTAGGAATAGAGGTACAAGCATACAGCTAGGAATAGAGGTTCGAGCATACAGCTAGGAATAGAGGTTCGAGCATATAGATATGAATAGAGGTACGAGCATACAGCTAGGAATAGAGGTACGAGCATGCAGCTAGGAATAGAGGTACGAGCATGCAGCTAGGAATAGAGGTACGAGCATGCAGCTAGGAATAAAGGTACGAGCATGCAGCTAGGAATAAAGGTACGAGCATGCAGCTAGGAATAAAGGTACGAGCATGCAGCTAGGAATAAAGGTATGAGCGTGCAGCTAGGAATAAAGGTATGAGCGTGCAGCTAGGAATAGAGGTATGAGCATGCAGCTAGGAATAGAGGTATAAGCATACAGATAGGAATAGAGGTATAAGCATACAGATAGGAATAGAGGTACAGGCATACAGCTAGGAATAGAGGTATAAGCATATAGATAGGAATAGAGGTACAGGCATACAGCTAGGAATAGAGGTATAAGCATATAGATAGTAATAGAGGTACGACCATTCAGCTAGGAATAGAGGTATAAGCATACAGATAGGAATAGAGGTATAAGCATACAGATAGGAATAGAGGTATAAGCATACAGATAAGAATAGAGGTACACGCATACAGCTAGGAATAGAGGTATAAGCATATAGATAAGAATAGAGGTACGACCATTCAGCTAGGAATAGAGGTATAAGCGTACAGATAGGAATGGAGGTGCAAGCATAAAGCTAGGAATGGAGGTACAAGCGTACAGATAGGAATGGAGGTACAAGCATAAAGCTAGGAATGGAGGTACAAGCATACAGCTAGGAATAGAGCTATAAGCATACAGCTATGCGTAGAGCTATAAGCATACAGCTATGCGTAGAGGTATAAGCATGCAGCTAGGCTTAGAGGTATAAGCATGCAGCTGGGCGTAGAGGTATAAGCATGCAGCTAGGCGGAGTAGAGGTACGAGCATGCAGCTGGGAGTAGAGGTACGAGCATGCAGCTGGGAGTAGAGGTACGAGCATGCAGCTGGGAGTAGAGGTACGAGCATGCAGCTGGGAGTAGAGGTACGAGCATGCAGCTGGGAGTAGAGGTACGAGCATGCAGCTGGGAGTAGAGGTACGAGCATGCAGCTAGGAATAGAGGTACGAGCATGCGGCTAGGAATAGAGGTACGAGCATGCGGCTAGGAATAGAGGTACGAGCATACGGCTAGGAATAGAGGTACACTTATATTATTATTAGATATTTGTAGAGCGCATATAGAGCATACAGCTAGGAATCGAGGTACAAGCAATACAGCTAGGAATCGAGGTACAAGCATACAGCTAGGAATTGAGGTACAAGCATACAGCTAGGAATTGAGGTACAAGCATACAGCTAGGAATAGAGGTAAAAGCATACAGCTAGGAATAGGGGTAAAACCATACAGCTAGGACTAGAGGTACAGGCATACAGCTAGTAATAGAGGTACAAGCATACAGCTAGGAATAGAGGTACGAGCATACAGCTAGGAATGGAGGTACGAGCATACAGCTAGGAATGGAGGTACGAGCATACAGCTAGGAATGGAGGTACGAGCATACAGCTAGGAATGGAGGTACGAGCATACAGCTAGGAATGGAGGTACGAGCATACAGCTAGGAATGGAGGTACGAGCATACAGCTAGGGATGGAGGTACGAGCATACAGCTAGGGATGGAGGTACGAGCATCCAGCTAGGGATAGAGGTACGAGCATCCAGCTAGGGATAGAGGTACGAGCATCCAGCTAGGGATAGAGGTACGAGCATCCAGCTAGGGATAGAGGTACGAGCATCCAGCTAGGAATAGAGGTACGAGCATACAGCTAGGGATAGAGGCATGAGCATACAGCTAGGGATAGAGGTATAAGAATACAGCTAGAGGACAGCGTTAGTACTCGAGGAAAGAAGACACCATTTTATTACATAGAAGTGGCACTTGTATGTTAAACTAAAAGTTGCTTGTAGGTGTTGATGTGCTCAGCAGTGTCAGTCTGAGCCCCTACCATGGGTGGCCTGATGCATGTACACCATGTTTTGCAAACAGTGCGTAGACCACTTGTATAATATGAATGGTATGAGGCCAGGGAACGACCTGAGTGCACCCGCTCTAATGCTCATGAAGCATCTGGTTAATATTCAGTTGGCTTTAACAGCCCACACTGCTGAGATTAGAAGTTAGCTTGGTCCTGATGCACAATATTCTAGAGTGCTTCACTGCTGGAAGTCTTATGTGATTGCCGAGACAGCCAAAGCTGTGCACGGTGTCTGTGGGCTGCGTTGATGGATCTTCATAGATAGTCATAAGCATTCACTAGTCTTGTCCGCGAGTGGGATACCAGAGCACTTTAAATTATAAGTGTACGTGCAGCCAGAGATGCTGCAGTCTGTAGGGTCCTTTAAGCGAGCCTTCGGCACCCCTTGCCTGGGCTCTTTCTTCTGTCAGTTGTTGCCAGTTAAACCACCAACTCCAGTCTGTTTTGGAAGGAGTGAATCTGTAGAGTGCTGCTTGACAAAATGTATGTAACCCGATAGCCCCTTGAGGTAAGTGTAATGAGATGAGAGAACTCCAAGCCGACACAGCAGTCGGTTATGGCAGAATTAAGGTTTCCAAAGGCCCTACTACACCACTTAGTGGAAAAAATAAGGATTAAATATAGCTGAGGTAGCTGTATGTAGTCTGCAGAAAGCATATAGAGGCTTGATTGAAACGGATAAGTCCTCCTGTCTCAATACTAGAGTAAAGGAAGTGGAAACGTACACCACATCGCTGTTTGATATCTTGGGTGAAGCGACAGCAGATCGTTCTGACTTGGGTGGGCGCCATTGTCTGCACAGCCCATTCAAGCTATCTTTATCGGCAAAATGGCCAGCGTAAGTCAGAAAAGCTCTTAAGGTGGGAAAGAATTGTACCTGAATATGTTTACTAGTGATCCATCGGCCAGCTTCATCTTGTCCGCTACTGTTTTTGCTATTGTGCAGAATTCAACCACAGAGATGGAAGGAATATTGGGAGGCATGAATGTCACTCAATGCTCTGGGGATCCCTGCCTGTCGAGTTTGATAAGGTATAATCCCAAATTGGCTCCAGTGATACCTGCAAATGTAAATACTCATTATTGTAGGGGCTGACCCCTGACCGTCCGAGGCAGCCTTTGGTGACTCCTTTATTAAAGAAATCTTGCTTAAACTGCACTAGCTGTAGGCTGATTGCCTTTCTTACCACCTTGGACCTGCTGGTTCAAGCTCAAAGTAGTAGAGAACAGCTCCTGTGCCACTAGTCAGGAGATTTGTTTGGGTGTCCCACAGGTCTCTTCACCTTACGTGCATATATACACACTCTCTCTCTCACACACTCTCTCACACACACACACACTCTCACACACACCCACATTCTCTCTCACTCTCTCACTCTCTGTCTCTCACTCTCTCTCTCTCTCACTCACACACTCTCTCACACACACACACACACACAGTCTCTCTCTCTCTCTCTCACACACACACACACGCACACTCTCTCTCTCTCTCTCTCTGTTCTTTTTGGGTGCACTGGGCCAAAATTGTAAATGTGCACAAATGGTATCCAGCTGCTGGTTATCCCTCTGTGTCGACGTTGAGGGTTCCAGACCCTTGGCAAGCATTTTTGATGCAATCAAAGGGTAGATGCACTCAAATCGGCTGGTTTTGCTCACCAGTAAAGAGCCTTGAACCCTGTAGACCATGGTAGGCAATCCCTGGACATGGGATCGGAAATGCCATAAAGATACAGTTGAATAATGTAGATGGAGGGATGACACATGTTGCAGGGGACAGTGGTGGAATGTGGTCCATCTCCTGCCAAGGGCAGTCTGGCAGTTTTTAAGAGTAGGTTAAAAACATATTTGTTTGTCAGTTGACTTCAGTCCAGGTGATTTCTCTGTGTCAGAGTGCTGTCTAAGAAGAGAAGTCTTGTAGATGTGTCCACGTCTGAAGGATGTGAAAAGCTGGCATATCAGGGCCAGGTGTGCGCTAGCTGGCTGTGCTCCTCTGTGCAGGCGTGACGCCAAGGCAACATTCAGCATTGAAGCAGTGCTAACTCTGAAGGCTTCCTGTGACATCAAAGCACAGAAAACTGACCCCGAATATTCCGAGATATATTAGCTGGGAAGGCCAGCTGAAATTACAATCATTCCTCTTTCTCCATTTGCAGTACCTCACTAATTATCCATTGAAGCTTTACCACAGGAGGTGGGCTTCCAGGTGTGGCCCTGCCAGCACGTTCATTGAGTGATGCAAACAAATGTTTGCTACTGACTTACTGTATGCACATGAGGCCTTGCATGCCAGCTCGCGTATAAATATGGAACTGCACGAAGACTGGTCTGCAAGGCCTTGGGTGCATCGAGGAGAAGAAGGAAAAGTGATGGGGGATAAGTTCAAAAAGGTTGTGGTCCCCTTTACTACAAAACCCACTGAATGGATTTAAACCAAACTTGGTGTGGCTCTGGAACCTAAGTCTGCAGAATTCATTTCAAGGGTTTGGTAATTCTGTCTAATAGTTTTTGAGATGCTACTGTTACAAATGATGACTAGGTGAGCTTGAAAGGGGTAAGACTTTTCTAGCTCTGTTTGACCACACTTGGCATGTTGTGCTTACTCTTGTTCTCTGCAGATTGTGCAGACCCATCAAGGGAAGCTCCAGTTAAAAAAGGCTGTAGGGAGGGTAAAAAGGGCACTTTTGCTAATTGTGCTAATAGTTTGTGCATATTCATCGCAAGGTACTCAAAGTTTACAATAGTTTTCTGTCAGTATGTCATGTCAGGTTTTGTGCCAACCCATCAAGGGGACAAGAAGATTTCCATTTGTGGAACTCTTTGGCACTGTTTGTTGAATTTTCACAAAATTTGCCAGAGCCTTACTCTCTACGTAGCTTACCCTTGGTGTTTTCACCAGCGTCTAGGTCCGTCAGTAGGTGGGGGCCTCATCTTTTTGGGGAATATATTTATCGATGCATATATGTATATAGTACATGTTTGCACAAGCAGCAGTCATATAAAACCCATACGTAGTGGGCAAAATATGGAAACTATTTCACAATTCCCTGTGAAGTATGAATTTCACCATCCTGACAGCTCCCAAACCAGAGTTTAGGACTATTGGGATTACGCAGCATGGGGGCGGAGGGCAAATTATGCAGCAATACAACACAAATTAATTACACATCTGGCAGTATTATTTTTATCTGTTTAAACTAGAAACACTTTTTGTGAAATCTGCAAATTATTTGGTAAATTATGACTAATCTGCAGCTCCAGTCGCAGAATCGCATAGGTCTACTGGTTCTCATCGATGTACACTAATAAACTATTGAAAGGTAAACATAATCCAAGCATTCTAATTCCAATCAGTGCCCAGTGTTACCTGCACTTAGAGGCAAACAGCTTTCTCAGGACAACTACGTCCAAAAACAGGTCATCTAAAAATCACATGATGGTAAGGTGTGTTATATGGTCCTATTCAATATCTCAGGTTTGGTGACATTTAAAAATCACTCTGCCTTTGGCCTCGTAGTTAGTCACCATGCCACATTTTTTATTGCAGTATTGGATCATATAACACGTTTACCCATTATGTATTTAATAAAAATATGTTTTCACAAAAAGAAAAAGGTTAAAGTGCAGTTAGTTAACCATTGAAAATTACCAGTTATATTTTACTAAGCGAACTATAACGTGTGCCATCCCATGCTCTACAATAAGAACTTAAAAAACAAAAACAGATTGAGAGCACCTTGCTTCCTGGGCCTGGTGGGAAGGTACCAATCCCACAGGCCAAAAAGTTTTTTTTTTTTTTTTTTTTTACTACGATACAGCCTGCCATTTCAGGACCCCTTGGACCCAGGCAGGGACTTCCCTGCGCAGAGAGGGTGTTGAAGTCTTCCCTGCACTCAATCTTTAGGGCAGGGAATAGCAGAATCCCCAGGGAGGTGGGGTCCCGGGACACTGCTACCATTGGGCCCCGGAGGAAGGTTCTCCAAGGCCATTGGATGGCTTGGGGATGGTGGGCCCCACCCCCTTTTCCATATTAAAAATACACCGCCCCCTCGCTCCCCAAATAAAAAAACCTTTGGGCCTCGGGGATGGGGTTCCCGGCACCTGTGAAAAGCTCTGAGAAGGGGCTGCACAATTCCCCCAAATAAAAGAACAAACAAAGGGCTGGGAGAGATGGGGTCCCCAGGGCCCCCCAAAAGGGCCCTCTTCCCAAATACAATATACAGCAGTGAGTGTGTAATGAGCGGAGTAGCCAGGCCCTGTGCCCAACCCCACGCGTGGCTGAAGGCGCTGTGCAACGGGGGTAGGAGCAGGGCCTGACCGCAGGCTTAACTAACAAAACAACTGAAATGTACCAATTACAGTTATCTCAAGCAACTATAACTCGAACCCTAAAGTAACTAAACTCGTGTGCTAACCATGCACTGCTAATTACTACACAAATTACATCACTCTTGAAATGTTCTGTGCTCACTGATAGCATCACTGCAATGGCATCATTGATGACACTATGCATAGCCGGGCACGAGTTATAATTACTTGTGAATAGACTTTTAAAAGTTTTAAGTCTACACAGTTATTCTCTAAAGAGCTCTTCAGAGAACATCAAACTCTTAGATCAGTTGAGTGGCAAAAGCATTATCAGTCCACCAAGAAAAACCTAGAAACTGTACGCAACATACATACAAACAAGGCCCAAGCAAACTTCCTCAGCTCAGAAATCAGCTTAGCCCAGACTCGTACTAGAAGGCTCTTTAGCTTTCTCAAAAAATGATGTAATCCACCAGCTGCTCATAGTACTTCTAACAGAGAAGACGTGCAAGAAATCTCCCTATTCTTTGACAACAAACATAGTTTTCACTCGCCACAACTAAATCAAAAATGTAACTAGGTGCCCAGAAGGCCTAAACAACTTCCACCCCATGTCTAATCTTGAAAGTGTGTGTGTGTGGCATTTCTGTTGCGTGCACCTATCCAAGAGGCAATGGAGCGCTATGCAGAGTCAAAGACCAGCATGAGGCAACAAGGATAAGAGGTTGCTGGTTTGTGGATGGTTAATGTTTTTTGATGTAAGATGCCATCCTTAACTAGACAGCAGAAACTGTGATAGTGAAACCGTAGTTAGTTAATTTACACTTTTTTATAATTCTTATAAACTTTTTTTATTGACATTATCAAAAGTAAATTTACTTGTAAGCATACCACAGAGGTCAATTGTATATCTGCCGAGTTGTTACCTAAACACCTTCACTAAACATTTTTGCCTAGATAGTGTTGGAATGCAACAAGCTAGAGTCAGATAAATTATCGTCAGAACTTTCTTTCGGACCCCTGCGCCATTCACTGGCTAACCACCACTTGGGGAGTGTGGCTTTACCGTAGATGCACAGCATGTGTATCAACAGCCACACGCTTCAAACGGATTGCGTTATTTGTCCTGTAAGCATCTGTTTCTTGCATGTAGTACTGTAGATTCACATTCGCCCACCTGCCTCCCTGGAAGTCAGTGTTTGCTACTTATATCTTCGGCTAATACAAATATTTACATGGCACGCATAGTCCCTATACTATCTTCCTCACTACTCCATACTTCCATCCGCTGTGCGGAACATATTCTAACAATTGAGTCGGTGCCCGTGCATGTTTACAACTAGAGGAAGAGTCACTGATACCTCCTGACACAAAATACTTAGTTGCAGCAGTCTGAGTACAACACTAAATAGCAGGCGTATGCAGAGCGTGTGAATCTACAGCACTGCATGCAACTGCCAGAGATTTCTAGTTTGCACTTAGGTACTTGACTGTCAAAATCTTCCACCCCCCTTTTTATTGATGAGGCCACAATACCTTATACTATATATTATTATTCATATTTTGAATCTTTGTATTACTAGTCCCTGTTTATGTAAAGCTCTCTGCTACCTTAGTGGATCTGGTTAGTGCAGTAGAAAACTGCAGATAAATATGTGCAGTTCTCCAACTGTGGTATCCTTCATAATCACATGTAGCCCTTGCTGACTGGGCTCATCTGATCATATGCCATTTGTGTTCTTGCGTAAAAAAATAGTCTTCAATTCCGTTTGGGGGATGAGCGAAGGTAGACCCACTCTGATTGGCTGAGTGAAACAGCCAGACAGAGGGGGATGGGCTGCACAATAAAGCTCAATAATGTGCAGTGATGCTACATGAGCTTTCAAATTTTCAAAAAAAGTTGATGAAACGTGTAATTTAAAAAACAGAACCAAGTGCAACTTTTATAGATTTTATTTCTGGTGAAGCACACTTATCAGTACTTTATTATTTTCTTACTTGTCTTGCATGTAATTGTGAAAGACGCAAATATTTCTCGCAACCTTGAAAATCCTCTTTGGCGTGTCTTGTAGTATACCAATTTTTAGCATACCTCAAAGAGAACACCAAGAAGGGGGTATGTTTATTAACAGACGCATTTATTGAGAATTGTTTCTTGTGTGCGACCTTTCTTCAATGACATATTTTTTACTAAAAATATTTTGCTTTACAGACAGCTGGATCGAAAATGATAACCTCTCTCTGGACAAGAACTTGGACGATCAGGCTGATACCAGCAGCATCAAAAGCCGAAGCAGCGTACACTCTGCTACGAGTGGGGAGCAAAAGGGCCTTCCCATGCCCCGGCTGCAGTCCTTCTCGCCCGGGCAGGTCAGCAACTCCAGTGCAGGCATGCAAGTGCTAGTTATCCCCAGCAAGGATGACCATGTGCTGGAGGTGAATGTCACATGACTGGGCCTGTTCTGTGATTGACAAACATTTGATGCTGGATAATATGAAATGCACTTTAAAGGACCCGTACCTGACTGTCCTGCATCCTAACAATGTATCCCTTCGTCGGATTTGCTCCATGTTCCTCTCTCCTTCTAATATGGAACAGATGAAGACACATCAGGCCATTGCTTGTACTATATGCTCATCGTGACCTATGCGTGGCAGCGGTCCAAAACCTGGAGCATCCAGCCTTGTTCTACTTAATCATACAACATGGACTGTGTGCGTGGCAGTGGTGCAGTGCCTGGAGCATCCAGCCATCATCTGCACTTAATCATACATCACGGCCGTCACTTGGTCGTGGTCCGGTTCCTGGAGCATCCAGACATGTCTACTTAATCATTCATCATGACCTGCTTGAGGCAGTGGTCCTATGCCTGGAGCATCAAGTCTTCTTATATACTTAATCATGCATCATGACTTGCGTATGGCAGCTGTCCTACGTTTGTTTGTTTACGACTTGTCTCATTTTGGTGGGTGGTGGTAAGCTTATGATGGGCAGATGTTGCAGTTTCATAGTCCATCCTTGGGTGATGTTTGTCAATGAAACTCAAGTTTGTTCGAAGTGAACTCTGCCTTCTGCCGTTGATGGCATACTCCACCTGCCACGATTGAGTTCAAGAGTTGGTTAAACATTCTTCATTGGCAGGAAACGTCTGTAGTATAATGGCAAGGGTCTTTTAGGCCTAAACGTATACAAGGATACATTTGTGCCCAATGCCCCTGCAGCACAGTGGATGGAATACTCATAGGCCATCACTACCCCTGCCTAAGACAGTAATGAAAGTTACATGGAATAGTACCTAACCTCTTTACTAGACTCCTCTAAAGTCCAGACTTGCAAGCAAATACCCTGGCGAGATTGAATGTCCTAGTATCCCTTATCTAGCCTCTAGCTAGAGAGCTCCAAAGAATATACTGACACTCACTCCTCCACCTACCCCAATTGACAAGGGTTGGAAGGAATTTTCTAGCCCTTTCCTGAACGGTTGATATATCAGGAAATGTATCAGAAACCTGTCTACCCTCAGTTAAAAAAGTGTGTGAGCAGAGATTTCTTAAAAGCATGATATGTGGGTGGGTAAGAATATTGCAGAAGCGTGCCCCAGACTCGTGTGAGACGGAGAAAAACCGTAGTTTCAAGGGCCATGTTTCTTAACGCGCAGTTTGAATTGCGGTGAAAAACTTGTCCCAAAAATCCTGCAGTGAAATGAAGATATGTTCATCATCAAGTCTGTTGACATGTAGAAGGAAATATTTCAATAGTGCTTCTTTATCTGGAGCTGGGCATAGCCAGTAGCCAAATGTGAGAGCGGAGTGTTCCTAATCCCACAGAAGTCACCGGGCCTAGCCTGCGGCCAGATGAGAGGCTAGAATGGTTTTAGACCTCCGAAGTCAACTGTCCTAGCCTGCTGCTGGGTGAAAGGGTAGAATGTTCTAAAGCATCTCAGAAGTCGGATGCCTAGCCTGCCGCCAGGTGAGAGGGTAGAATGGTTTTTAGATCTCAGAAATCAACTGGCCTAGCCTGTTGCCGGGTGAGAGGGTAGAATGGTCTAAAGATTCTCAGAAGTCAACTGGTCTAGCCTACTGCTGGGTGAAACTGTAAAATGGTCTAAAGGATCTCAGAAGGCAGATGGCCTAGCCTGCTGCCAGGTGAGAGGGTAGAATGGTTTTAAAGATCTCAGAAGTCACCGGCCCTAGCCTGCTGCTGGGCGAAAGGGTAGAATGATCTAAAAGATCTCAGATGTCAACTTGCCTAGACTCCAGCCATTAGGGATAGAATGGTGTAAAACATCACAGTAATGTATTGGACCAAGTCTGCAACCATATGCAGGTTAGAATGTCCTAGAAGCTCACAAAAGTGAACTAACCTAAACTGCAGCCAAAATATAGTAGAATCATCTAAACATTCAAAAAGCGAACAGGCCTAGCCTCCAGCCAGGAGAGAGTAAGAATGTTCTAAAAGCTCACAGTAGAGTACTGGACCTAGCCTGTGGCCATATGAAAGGGTACAGTGTTCTAGAAGCTCTCATAAGTGAACTGGACCAGTCTGTGGCTATATGAGAGAGTAGAATGTTCTAGAAGATCATAGAAGTGAACTGGACTAGCCAGTGGCGAGAGGAGGGGGTAGACTGCTGTGAAATTTCACAGAAGTGAGCAAGACCTAACCTGCATCCAGATGATAGGCCAGGATGTTCTAAAAGATCACATAAGTCAGCTGAACCTAAGCTGCAGCCGGTTGAGAGGGTAGACTATTGTAAAAGATCACAGAAGTGAACTGTCCTAGACTGCAGCCAGCTGAGAGGGTAGAAGCATCTCAAAGATCAGATGTCACCAGGGCCTAGCCTGCAGCCAGATGAGGGTAGGAGGTTCTAGAAGCTCTCAGAAGTGAACTTTCCTAGCTGCAGCCAGAAGAGAGGGTAGAATGTTCTAGAACCTCACAGAAATGAACTGGACTAGCCTGCTGCCAGATGAGTGGTTAAGAGGGAATGGTCTAGAAGATCTGATACCAGCTAGGACATGGATGGAATGTGGCAATGAATGCTGAGAAGCTTCTCTGCAGATGGGCACATAGAAGAGGGTAAGTGTGGTGAGAGCATAGGACCAAGCGTTAAACCTCCACTTTGTAGGAAGAGCCTAATTCAACCGCTCTGTACAACTGGAGGCGAGGGATCATTCCAGACATAGGCATAGAAATGGAGCAGGCCTGAGCCAGAATGTGTGAAGATGGGGTGTCTCCTGACATTTTGTGCAGATAGATCTTAAGTAAGCAGAGATTGGAAGAGGGTGGGAGGGTATTAACTGGAAGACCCCATACAGTCAGTTTGGCTCAAATAGCAGTTCTGTGAGAGGGTGGGGCAGAATGTTCCAAAGAGTTTCTGTAGCCAGAACCGGGTGCAGCTGGAAGTATATCACAGGGAGGATGGGAGTTTACTAGAGGCCATGTGCAGTCAGAGCTGGGCTCAGACTGCAGTGCTCTGAGCAGGGTAAAAGGTTCACTGCTCCACTGTAGTCATAACTGACCAATGCTGTGTGTTTGTTTTGATTGATGACCTCCCTGGAGCAATTCACCTGTAATTTCGTGTATGTGGTAACTGTGATGTTCCTGGCAAGAAAGGAAGCAGCCTATTTGGCCAGGAGATGAGGGTGTCTAGGTTGAAGGAACCCTTCTTCTCCTTGTGTTATCATGCCTTCAACAGCCATCAGGGAACCCATGGACTCAGTATCCAATGGAAACTGCCTCCGCGTCTGGATTGAGGACAGTTCATACGGATGAAAATGACAAAAGTGTTAAATGTTTTAAAAATGTTCTTGCTCCAAGTCCCTTCCCTTACCAAGCCTACTCTTAAAGATACGGAAAATTTACTGGTAAAGTCTTGACTGGAAACTATTTTGTCTGTGTGCTTGTAATTCTTCAAACTGTTGCAAGGGCTCCGGTGGGAGTGAGGCCCAAAACCTTTTACTAAGGAGCTAATTGTATCCACGCATAAGACCTGTCTGTCAGTAGGCTTGGCCACCCCTGCGTAATGCCTGTCCAGGGGCATGGGTACAGCCAGTTGATTGTGTAGCAGCACTAACAGGTGAAACCCCAATAATTAGCAAAAGTGATTGGTTGAAGTGTGGCCAGGGCCTTAGTATAAGGGCACAAGATTAGAACACGGCAGGATGGTGGTGAGTAGACACCACAGTAGGGTGGATGAGTCTGATAACCGGGTAGTGAGCAGAGGAATGAAGAACAAAGCAAAGGTTAGGCAGATTGATGACTAGAGGTTGGAACAAAATGAGGGAGGTAAAGCTACAAGCCTGTGAGCAAGAGTGATGGCTAGATTTGGGAGCAGAATAAGGGGTAAAGCATCAATGATGTCGTGGTAAAGAAGACAAAGTTAGACGTTTCTGCTGTGTCTTCAAGGTAACTTTTATTGGAGGGAGTCATGAGTGGTCACTCCCTTGCTGACCAGAATAACTGACCAACTCAGAATGCTTCTATTCCAATGCAATGCACAAGGCGTAGGGCATTACAGCACATCCTCTTTCCTTCCAGAAACCTATACAAAATAATGATAAAACTTATAAACTAACACAAAAACAGAATGATAATTAAGCATGTGATATACGTAAAATTTTCCCAACTTATATAGACCTACAACCCCTCAGACGTTTCTCTCCCTTTTGGGTGGAAAGGACATCACTCGTCCAAGTGGACTTTTCACATGTTGAAGAAGAGTCATAAAGCATTCATTCCCTTCCAAAATCAACATCCTTCATCAGCATAAAACTGCCACATCCTTTGTCTTCCTCACTTGTGTGTTTTCCTCCTTCCGGATACACCACCACTCTGTGATGTTCCATTTCTCTCCATTTTCTCAATGAATGTATTACTGCTGTACAATTTTAACCTTGAATGACCCTTTAAACTTCGTCAAACCTTTTGTTATTCTTTCAACTTTGATCTTCACTCTATCACCAACCTTCACTCTATCATCCCTGCCCTCCATACCATTCATCACTGCTCCATTCTTTTCACACCCCTTCTTCACTCATTCTTTCAGCCATGATGGTACTAACTTGGTGCTCAGTACTCCTCCTCTCATCACTTCAAAGTGAGATTTTTTAGTAGCGTCCTGTATTGGGGTGTGGTATGCCCATAGCGTGTCCTCTACAGATCTTTCTGTGTCCTGTCCACTCACGTTAACCATCTGAATGATTCCCTTCACCAGGTGATTTGCTCTTTTAGAACTCCATTATCTTGTGGGTTATAAAGTGAGGTTTGATGATGCGTAAAACCAAACGTAGACAAAAACATCTTCATCTCTTGAGATATAAGCTTAGTGCCATTGTCAGTGATGATCACTGAAGATACTCCTTCCAAAAATATTTTCTTTAAACATCGAATTGTCACCCGTGTTGAAATTTCTTTCAAGAACTTCACGCACAACCATTTAGAATATACATCCCCAATTACCAATGCAAATCTGTTCTCCCTGCAAAGTTAATTCATTGCGCCAGTACAATCCATGTACACGCTGTGCCAGGGTTTACCAGGATTGGTAATATGCCCCATAGAGGACTGCACCCTTACATTCAGGCTTTTTTGCCCTTCTTTGCACACTGCACGCTTCTGAATCCATGAGACTGCTTGCTCGGCCAAGCCCAGCCACCAGAACTGAACCTTGAGTCTATGTTGAGTCAAGCTTTGACCTCAATGCCCCACGTGGACTTATGCCATGAGTTTCATTTTCAGACCTAAGTGTGGTACAAATCTGTCACCCCTCATCAACAACGTATCCCCACACATGGTCAGTTCACCCAATACTTTAACGTATGGCCGCACTAATTCAGACACACTCCCTTTTGCTGCCAGTAGCTACCAATTTTATAACTTCTTTTAGGGTACTCTCAGCATCCATTTCACTGCACCACACACCTTCAACATCCTCTATCGCTCCGTGGACAGAAGCCACAGCACCTTCACTCTCACTATCTGAAACAGCTGGACCATCATTTACCCACCAATTTACAGACAATCTTGGTAAACAGTCTGCCTGTGTGTTTCTCCAACCTTGGATGTGTTCACTCTGGTAACGATACTCCTCAAGTCTTGCCAACCTAGCTGACCCTGTGACTGCTCCTCCCGGCAGTAATACTTTCACCAATGGCTTATGGTCTGTCTGTGGGGTGAACTGTGTTCCCCATAAGCAAGTTCAATCATATTACACACCCCAGGCTGCGGTTAGTGCTTCACTTATGATAACCAAATAGTTTCTTTCTGAAACAGTAAGTGTCCTTGATGCAAATGCCGTGTTTATTTCTGCATCCTCATGTGTGTTTGAGACAGAATTGCCCCCGACCCAGTGGCACTTGCATAGACTTGGGATTAATATCAAAAGGTAGCAAAATTCCTGCGTTGCAGATTTATTTTTTTTATCTTACCAAAAGACTTTTCCTATTCCAAATGCCACTAAACATTTGACCCTTTTCTCTACAATGATCTCAAACACTCTGTTTTATCCGCAACGTTTTCCACATATTTGGAATAATATTCTATTAATCCCATAAATGATCGTGACTGTTCTCTTGTAGGGGATCTCCATTGATATTCATAAGCATTAAATAGTCCTGCCCATGTGCGTGGACCCCGGAGCATTTCTTCACAATATCTCTTAAGTGTAATGTTTGCTTTCTTTGGGAAGGCCTGCCGAGTTACTTGAGAGAAAATTATTATGCAGTCCATAGGAGTAAGCTACGATGGCCCAGTACTTCATTTTAAAGTCAAAAAAGGGGCCAGGAGAATTATATATGTACATAATGTCATGATGTTTTGGTAAAACATTGACGGAGGTATACATCGAGGAGCAGCTCAACATCAAGGCATTATAGAATGTTGATGTGGAGAAGTTTTCCAACATCCAGGAGACGACGAAGAGGAGGAGAATCTTTTCATCTCCAGATACTCAATATATGAGAATGTATTTACGTTCTCCCATTGTAGTACCAGCTTCATCTCCACCACCTATGCCTCCTCCTCTGCCTCTACCAGCTCTCTAACGACCACGACCACCAGCGTTGCCTCCTGCACTGCCACCACCACAACCAACATCAGCTCCTTCACCAACCACCTTCACCGGCATCACTTCCACCCGCAGAGACTCCGATTCCAAGGATCAGGTTGTGCTCCCGTACGTGCCACCACTCTCACTATCACTGACGCCATCACAGTTCCAGGCAATTCTCTACATCTTTGCACCATTCTCACCAGCATCATAGGTCACACCGCTCCAGAGAATCATGGTCTAGGTACTACACAAGATCACATGATAGATCTAGAGAAACTTCCTACACGTCAACAAGAGGATATTCTCCAACATTATCTGACCCACAACTGCCTTATATCTCCCCTGTGGGTGACATTACAACCTTTCAAGAGGCAGTGGTACGAGGGGCAGCCAAACTTAATATACAGATGTTGGTACCAACACCCTCTCACACATCTGTAATATTCAAGACATTACCCCAGTGGACAATCTCACCACCACTACTACCACTAGTCTCTGGCAGTGTTGGCTAGCTCATATTTGGAACGGGGGATGGGATGGGGTTTTGGGAGGTGCAGGAGGTGGCATTAAATAAAAAAAGGCACTTACCTGTCGAAGATCTTACCTCCTTGCGTCGTCTCTTCCAGTCCCGATGCTTGAAGGCCATGGGACCTAGGAAACTGCACAAGCCAATCCTGACGCTGGTTTCATGCTGGAAACCAGCATGAAACCAGCATCAGGATTGGTGGGAGCGGGCTCTCTCAGCACTCACAAGAGCGCTGGAGGCCTGTACTTTCTCTAACGCAGATGTCGTAAGACAGCTGGGTTAGAGATATTTAAAGTGTACATGTCAGGCTGGCCATTGCAAGACAGCCAGCCGAAGGGACATGTGCAATTTAAACAAGTGCACAGCTCCCTACTGCTGCCACTTGGCAGCAATTCCCATGCCCCGTCCTGAGACTCGGTTCAGGATGGGGCGCTGAAAAATAAAATGGCAATAAAGTTTATTACCATTTTATTTTTCCATTATGGGGGGGGCATTTTTTGGATGGTGTGACGATCCTCCGCTCACGTGGAGGGGCCGCCCCGGTCCCTATCTTCCTAGAACCAGCCATAGAGCTATTTTTAGCACCGGCATTAATTACGCCTGCTCCGTCAAGGATTCAAAAGAAATACTGGCCTCTGGATCAAGAACGTCTGTTCCCCCTCCAGAATCTGTGGTTCTCCAGTATTGGATCTTTCATAGATTCACATGCTTGAATCATCCCCGTCGTCGAGGTGGGAGTCTCACGGTAACCTCAAATACACATAGCAGTAAACCTTACACACTAGACCCCAATGGCCCACCTAGGTTCTTTTATGGCCTATCCATGTCCTTTTGTAAAAATAAAAAATAAAAATACCCAAAGTTGAGCCACAGCCAATCAGGCGCCCACACCCGCTAGAACACTCCCAACAGAGGCTCTTTCCCTCAGATTTTCTACCGCACGTCGTGTGAAGGGAGTCTCCCTGAGCTCTGCTCAGTTTACCTTTCTGACAGGATTTTGTCTTTCAGAAAATTTCGCCTTTGCAATTTCAATATGTCTCAGCAGACTAAGAAGGGTCTGTTTAGGGATTGTGGCAGTTGTGGGAAGAAGAGACTTCATGTTGATGACACCCACAAAGAGTATATCTACTGCCTGCATCCTGACCACAAGGTGAGAGACTGTAAAATCTGTTGCACCTTTAGTCAGAAAACCCTCAAGGACCGTGAGGGTCGGCTTCTGTTGTGGCTGCAGAGACAGAAGGCCATGGAAAACCCATCTTCAGATAAGAGTGAAACATCATCTCGCTCCCTCAAGGGACCTGGGGGGAAAGGAAGACTACCTGAGGAGCCACCAAAGAAAGTGGCTAAAAAGTCAAACTATACATCTGTGGAGAAGCAGGGGCGCCAGGAGCCTGCTACCTCCGGATCAGGGACCCAGGCAAAACTCTTAAGAAAAGGTTCGCTCAGAGCCTATGACGCCTGTGGGGAAAAAAGGCACCCACAAGAAGTGCCTCTCTGTCCCTGTCGCCGGCGAGGGATCCGGTAAGACCTTACTCTGATGCTCCCAAGAAACGGCCGTAGGCGACTGTCACATCTACGACAATGACGTTGACGTTTACTACGGCGGTGTCTCCGCTAATAGTAACATCATTGCCGCTTTCATCAACGATAATTATCACCGCTAAAATCTTCAAGAAGGCATCGTCGACGAAGACAGTCGACGGCAGAAGCAGCGATAGTCCATCTGTTGACGAAGCACCTGGCCATGAGGATCAAAAAGGCGCCATCGACGGCCCACCTGCACAGTCGGTAAGACAGCCGTCAACGAGAGGCCCATCGGCGATGGACCCGTCGACGACGGAAGAGTCGTCGACGAGAGAACCGTTGACGACAACACCGTCGACGAGGGGACTGTCGATGACGAAAACCGAATTGTCGACGACGACGATGGAAATTTCGTCGGCTCAATCGGTGGCCATGATGCCCTCCTCTGAGGATTTGGGAGTGCAGCACGATTCAGCAAGGTTCCTCTCTCTTTCGTTTATCACCACGGGAGAAAAAACATCGCCAATTCTTCCAAGGCATACTTCTCCAAGCAAGGTCTTGCCATACCCCTGCAACATCTCTTGGATGATGAGGAGGACATTTATTCCCAGGATGGCGGAATGTTTGGTGCAGCCAGTAGTCCATCTCAGCCACACATAAAATGCCAGGACTCCGATGAGGAGGAAGATCAGGAACAGCCCTACATACCTACGTGACTCTTCATACCCAACGGGGGAACAAGAATCTTCTTTCCCCATGCCTAGGTCATTGGTGACGGATCTCCAGGGTATGCTAAAGGACTACCATCGGCGTTTTCCACCGTCGACGCCTGTAACTCCATCCAGGCCTTACAGTCAGCGGACACCTATGCAAACCCCTATGACCAGTCTCCCGGGAACACTGCACAGAAGTGTCCCATTGATTCCCCAACCACAGGATGACCATTTACACAAAAAAAGGGAGCACACTGCCTCACACTTCAGCATAAAATAGCCCCAATGCATCATGGTAAATGCAGTCATTTGATTTAAAAACAGAGACATTTTTCAAAAAGTCTTTCACCTTAAGTAGGTGCAGCAAGTGCTGTATCTCTGGACACATGTTTCTGGCTTTCGCCCGTCATCAGCAGAGAGTGTATGTAACTGAAGGAGTCGCTTGAAATGCCGCCAAACGTCTCCCTGAATCTTCAGGTCAGCGGATCCTGGACTCCAAAGGACAGTCGACTCCACATAAATCAGCTGGAGCTCAAGGCAATAGATTTCGCTCTAAAGGCTTTTTTACCAAGGCTTCAGGGCTTGAATGTCTTAATCAGGACAGACAATACTACGAGCATGTTTTATCTAAACAAGCAGGGTGGCACAAGGTCTCTACAGCTTTCACAGCAGGCTCAGAACATCTGGAAATGGGCCATAGCGCACAACATTTCTCTAAAGGGGGAGCACGTGCCAGGACAGACCAGCGTGCTGGCAGATACCCTGAGCAGGACAATTATCCCCTACCACGAGTGGGAACTGGACCAGTAGGTTCTCGGCAGACCAAACATCGATCTGTTTGCCACTCGAGAGCAAGAAATGCCCTTACTATGCAAGCTGGCTTCCCCAGAGAGGGTCGTGGGGGAATGCATTTTCGATGAGATGGTCCGGGGTCTATGCCTACGCTTTTCCTCCGATCCCACTGATACAGAGAGTCTTCAGCAAGATGAAAGCGGAGGGTTGTCGCCTCCTATTGATAGCACCCAGGTGGCCCAGACAAGTGTGGTTCACGGAACTCCTGATGCTCTCGGAATAGCCACATGTGCTACTCAGACGGAAGCCATCCCTGTTGACAATGCATCGGGGCCAGGTCAGACATCCGGATCCGTCATCTCTCCACTTATCGGCCTGGCTCCTGAGTTCCATGAGTACGCCACTGTAAACATCTCTTTGGAATGTAGGGAGATGCTAGCCAGGGCTAGAGGGGACACTACCAATAGGACCTACAGGTTGAAATGGAAGCGTTTTTGTGTGTGGTGTGCAGCGGCAGGGATCCATCCTATCTCCTCTCTTCCAGAACAGATACTATCGTATTTATTGCACCTGGCAAAGTCTGGACTCTCATATTCCTCCAACCGGGTGCATGTGGCAGCAATTTCGAGATACCGCAGGTCTCAGAATACGGTCTCCTTATATTCCACCAGGATTGTGAAGCAATTCCTGCGAGGCCTGTTTCGTACTTTTCCACCAGTGCGGAAGCCTCCACCGTTGTGGTCATGGGGCAGCTCATGAAACCCCCTTTTGAGCCGATCCACAGAGCAGAACTAAAGTTAATTTCATGGAAAACGGCATTATTGCTGGCTCTTACTTCGGCTAAGAGAGTAAGTGACATACAGGCATTCACCATCAAGGAGCCTTTTCTTCAGTTCACCGCTACTAGCGTAATTCTGAGAACGAATCCTAAGTATATTCCGAAGGTGCCCTCAACTTTCCATTTGAAAGAGCCGGTTATCTTGAAAACCTTTTTTCCTAATCCGCAGACAGTGGCAGAAAGGGCATTACATTTGTTGGATATTAAAAGGTGTCTGACGTTTTACCTGCAGAAGACTCAGAGCATACGCAAATCAGACCTGTTGTTTGTGGCCTTTGGAGACACAAGGAAGGGCCTTCTAGTATCCAAACAGACCGTAGCCAGGTAGATAGGCCTGGCGATCCAATTCTGTCATATTCAGCCTGGTAAACCGCTCCACAGCAGGGGAAGAGCCCATTCCACAAGGATGGTAGCCATATTGGCTGCACTCTTCGCAGGGGTGCCCCTGCAGCATATTTGTAGAGCGGCCACATGGTCCAGCCAACATACGTTCACGAAACACTACTGTCTCGAGGAGACGAATAACATGGACACAGCGGTGGGGCAGGCAGTGTTGAGGCATTTATTTTGTTAAGGTGAGCCTCTGGAGTCATCCCACCTCCGCAAACAAGGTAGGTGAGCAATGGTTCCTTATTCTAGTAAAGGTTAAACTTTTTTCTATTTTTAATGATTATTGTAGTTGTTGGTCATCGTAGCAAGCTAGATACTTGTTGTAATGCGGGGATCTATGCTTATTATGCCTGGTTGTTATTTTCAGAGGAACATTGCTACGTTGCCATTGAACGCTAACGGGAGGTACTGTTACTCTTATTACTATTGTTATTCTTATGCTTGTTCTGCTTATAAGGGTACAGCTACATGCCTACTTAATCAATGTTACTGCTCGCTACTCTTAATTTAAGCAATGTGAATCTATGAAAGATCCAATACTGGAGAAGAAAATTAGTTACTTACCTGTAACTGTGGTTCTCCAGTATTGGTATCTTTCATAGATTCATGTGCAACCCTCCCTCCTCCCCGCATAGGCTCCCCTTCTAGATGAACTCTTAATTTCACACTTGTACTAGAAAATCTGAGGGAAAGAGCCTCTGTTGGGAGTGTTCTAGAGGGTGTTGATGCCTGTTTGGCTGTGGCTCAACTTTGGGTCCTTTTTTTTTTTTTTTTTACAAAAGGACATGGATAGGCTATAAAAGAACCTAGGTGGGCCATTGGGGCCTAGTGTGTAAGGTTTACTGCTATGTGTATTTAAGGTTACCGTGAGGCTCCCACCTGGACGACGGGGATGATTCAAGCATGTGAATCTATGAAAGATACCAATACTGGAGAACCACAGTTGCAGGTAAATAACTAATTTTCTCATTTTAGCAGCTACGAAACACCACTCTACTTCTCCATCTTCAGCTCTTCCTCCTGATAAGGAAAGCAACAAGCTGGAATCAGCAGGCTACAAAGACTGCAGTGCTGCCGCAGGATCCATAAAGGCAGCCAGCGCAACCGCTCTCTTGGGCAGAAAAGACAGAGCCCTCTGAGATTCCATCTGACATTTTGCTGAACATCTATCCAGAGACAAAAGAGGATTTCCAGGAGATAGTCAATGAGGGCGCAAAGGTCACCAGTCAAATAAATGCAGCAACGGATTCTTCCCTCTTAGCTGCACATGAATACTTTCATGGAGTGGACGTAAGGAGACATGCATGGCTCCGCTTAACATCACTAAAGCCAAAGTGTCAGCCACTAATCCAGAACCTGCCATTTTCAGGTTTCACTCTCTTCGGAAGTCACACCGATGATGAGGTGGTGTGAATTTAAGTTGAGATGGAAACCCTTAAAGCAGTGGGTCTAGAGAGACCAAAAGACTAGAAGAAAATCTTTCAGACCTTACCAACACTGTTTGTACCCTCAGAGGATTCAAACCCCTCATTGGTACTCCGGTCGATCTCAGCAGCAACACCAAAGACCTTACCAACAATTGTGAAAGCAGACAAGAGGACGCTCTAACCAAAAGCCTGCTCAAGGGGGTAAACGGGCAGCAACAACTAAACCAGGAGTCCTACCTTCCTCCTCTTCCGTTACCCACTCTGGTAGAGGAAATAATTTTTTACTATCTCACAGATTGGCAAAATATCACGCAAGACGCCTGGGTCCTGAACATGGTGCAAAATGGGCATTGTCTCAGCTTCACCAGCACGCCACTGTCCTTACCTACAAAACCATCCATTTGCCATCTCCCATTGCTACGATCAGAAGTCAACATCGCCTTACAAAATAAGGCGGTGGAAGCCGTTCCTCACAAACAGGGAACAGCCATTTACTCCAGGTACATCCTGGTGAAAAAGACAAAAATGAATTCAGACCCATACTCGACCTCAAAGTAGCCAGATGCTGTCATTACATCAAATCTATCCCCAATTACACCGGGGAGACTGGCTTTGCCCCATCGACCTTCAAGATGCATACTTTCATATTCCAGTCGGCAGAAAGCAGTCTTGAGGTTCGTTGTGGGGCGGGACCACTACTGCACCCAGAGCATTCTCCAAGTGCATGGCAGCAGTGGCGGCTCGCCTCGGGATGCACCGAAGCTTCACCTACCCATATCTTGACAATTGGCTCATAAAGAAGCCCCGTGTCATTTCAACTGGACCTGCGACCTCCTTCAACAATTGGGGCTCCATGTAAACCATAACAAGCCCAGTCCCACTCCGGTTCAGACTTTACCTTACTTGGGAGCCTCCGTCAAAACCATGCAGGCAAAAGTGTGTCCTTCAGAGGAGAGACGCATATCGATCCTTCAGAAGTGCCACGCTCTTCTCCTCTTGGTTCGATGACCTTCTGCATCTTCCCCACCCCAAGTGATCATCTTCCTTTCTATGACCCTTTCGTTTTGACATATCCTGTATATGTTTTTTAATCTTATCTCAAACGCTAATAGGTACCCTACTGACCTTGTGTTGTACTGGTGCTGCACATTTCCTGAGTATGATTTTATGCACATACCCCTTACGTTGCCCTAGTTTGTCATCAGATATTTTCTTTACCCCATCCAGTATTTCCTGAATGGATTTATCCTCCACCACCATGATCTGAGACGGAGCACTGGGGTTAATGATGATATGCAGATCATACTGCTGTAACCACCCCAAAATTGAAGGTCTATGTTCTGCTACATATACCTTTCCCTGTATGTTTCTGTTCTCAAATGAAATATGTGCCTCCATATAACCTAATATGTGAATAGTCTGTCCTTCATACCCTCCTGGAGATATATGCTTGGGTTTGAGAATAGCTCCTCCTCACTCCTGTTCAAACATTTCCTTAGGGATGATAGTGTACGAGGGCCCAGTGTCTACCATTAAGTTGGGTTCTGTATCCATTTACTTCAAAAGCGGCCTTAGGCCTATTTCTCCTTTTGTTTTCGTCAATCACTTTTTCGCCACAACCCACGCTTTAAATTCTATCACCCCTTTTTGTGGCCGAAGATGGGTCTTTTGATATTACAGCCAGTTTGTTTCTAGTCCCATATTTACACTTCCTAGTGAAGTGGTCTAAAAGGCCACACTTCCTACACTGCTTTTTTTTAACAGCAAAGCAAGACTTTGAGTCTGATATGTGGCCCATACCTCCACACCTGTTGCACCTACTCGATGGTTTAAAAATCATACTGTTTTTAAATTGTCCGTTTGAGGATTTTACAACAGCCTGTGGAACGATGCCTCTCACAGCTGCTCCGGCCACTCAACTCCTCTAAGCTGCGTCTACAATCTCTGGTCGCGCAGCTTTGTGGGTACCAGTGGATTCTTCAGTCAACCACTACGTGACACTGTAGTTCTTTCGCTGGCCAGATCATTGCCAAAATGTGGTAAAGATCCAGTTACACGTTTTTGTTGTGTCCAAGTTTTATTGGTACTACAGTCCTGAGTGTTTCACTTAAAAATGCTCCTAGAGGATTTGTCAAGATATAATTTGTGTACATAAGATTCAGTCTTAATGAATAAGACAACTTTGTACTGTTCAAATCCAATATATTAATCAATAGATTTCTTGAAATTCAAAAAATGTCTATCATATAGACAACAACACTGTATATAACCCCCCCTAGATCACACGATTGTATCCCAACCGAAGATCCAGGAAGGGGTTATAACCCTCCTCTTGACACAGTCCTGCAGAATAATTGCCTGTTTTTCAATCCCAGTTCAAGCAATAGCATGGTCTTTAAATTCAGCTTGTCAAATCAGAAGGTAATGCCGACGTTTCGGTCTGTGGTGGCAGTCCGGTCCGTCAGGTCATCCTCAGGACTCAGTGTTGTAAAATAATACTTACACATAAGGAAAATTAATTATAAAACAGTACGTGCAATAAGCCAAATCACACCATGCGGTACCGCCTGTTGAACCCAAGAAAATGCCACAAACACAAGTGTGTATAGGCCACTACCTACATGACAAAGAAAGTTCAAAAAGTACCTCAAAAACATAGTAAGTGTGCACCATATAACAGTGTCAGGCTCCCAAACAAAATAACTACATTCCGCTAATTACAACAGGTTGCAAAAATAGACTCCGTAGCAACACACAAGCGGACTTCAACCTACAACCCCAAGTAAACAATCCAAAAATATTAAAATCGCTTAACCACCATACAACATAAACTGTAGAAAAATGCTGCCTACACTGTAGTGTATTCATACCTTCTAAATATGGGACTGCTAGCATCTGTCTCCATCCGCTCAACCCATGCAAGTCTGAATCAAAGATTGCTGGTCTTTCCTGCATGTTTAAATAAGAAAGTGGCAGGTCATGTGACTATTCCAGTGACTATGGTGGCCAACTTGAAATGGTAAAGATGCCTACCTAATCCCCAGAGTTTAGAGACAGTTGTAATTACTATACATTTACTGTTGTGGACCTCAGCAACTTAAAAAAAAAAATATAGCTATATAGGCCATCCACTCAACCTGTGTTAGTAAGATACACACGTGGCCGGTCTCCCTGATGCACAACTTTTGAGTAGTGACATGTTATGTGACCATTACAATGACTGTGGTAACCATCTTTAAATGTAATAATGGCCCATCTGAATGCTCTCCGACACTAAATCCACATTCACAACCCTGATGTAGGTAGCCCCAGAGCCTAACTTAAACATAGAATTGAAAGATAACATTTACCCATCCAATTATTCTCAGGGTATTATTAGCCAGCAACCATAACAACCAATATGACTTAATGTCATGAATGGAAGTACAGATAAAGGGACTCACAACCCTCATATCCATAAAAAAAACAAAAGGAAACAACAGGTAACCATGAAAGAGACCATACACTACTAGTAGAGCTGCTAGATATCGATTCCGCATCTGCAGGCACAGAACCATGAAAGGTCTAGATCTATAATCCTCTATGTGGAATACATCACATTAACTGTTCCATTCAAGAAAGTCCATCTACGACGTTGCCAGTATTTGCCATTCCCCCGTTGATACAGACCCTTCTTCACTGTATTTGAAGCCAAATCCATTGGTTCTCTTTAATGGTCAACAGGCGGTCCACATTTACACGTCTTTTCAAGAGTTTTATAACCTCAAGTACAAACCAGTGCATATCGTTAGGGGCATCTTTCATAAGATTGCAATGTTCAACCATAGGAACAATCACGACATTACTCAGTATTCGTGATTGATATTGAATAATACATTTTCTGACCTGAGGTGTTTTACCAATGTAAAACAAAGAACATGGACATTGAATACAATACATAACATTTTTAGAAGCACAATTAGTGAATTGTTTCAGCTGCCAAGTTCTCTCATTTAGACAACATGTTTTTAAAATTCTGGTAAAAGCACATGCACTCCAGTTCTCACATGGGTAATTTCCAACCCTTGGTGTTAGCCCCCGATGTTACTCAGTATGCGTGGTTCTGGTTTAATGTAGGTCCTTGCTAGACTGTCTCAAGTTCTTTCCCCTTTTGAAGGCAAATAACGGTTTCTAAAGTGGGATGTCAAGAGAGGTCACAAATGCCAGTTTTTCAAAATAATCTTTTTAATTCCATTTGACTCTGAACCAAAAGTTGTAACGCAAGTCATACGAGAGTGAACAGCTTTCTCTTTGACTTGGAGTAAGGCTTGTCGATCATAATACCAGGCACTTTTCAGGGGTCTTTTAACCAGTC
Source organism: Pleurodeles waltl (assembly GCF_031143425.1). Taxonomy (NCBI): domain Eukaryota; kingdom Metazoa; phylum Chordata; class Amphibia; order Caudata; family Salamandridae; genus Pleurodeles; species Pleurodeles waltl. The sequence goes on along the minus strand of NC_090447.1, from coordinate 1,528,463,355 downwards.
TATATGAATAGCCTCTCTTCATTAATTTGGACATCAAAGTATTGGCTTCCAAAAAATAGTATTCTTTCTTGGTGCATTATTATTATATTTAATCCGTAGGAATTGCCCATACTGTAAATTGTCCCTTAAATTCTTGGAATGATTGCTATTATATCTCAATAGAGTATTTCTGGCAGTGGGTTTAGTATATAGACCTACCCACAACTCACCGTCATCAACAAATTTTAAAATCTAAAAAATTATTGGAATGTGTATCATATTCCAGTGTACATTTTTGGATTCACATTTTGATTATTAATCCATTCGTAAAACTGTAGTAAATCACTATTTGGACCATGCCAAACAAAGAAAATGGCATCTATATACTGGAGCCATTCTGTGATATAACTGCCATAAGGATTGCCCTCCTTATAGATGGTCTGCTCTTCAAAAGTGGCCACATATAGATTTTCAATACCAGGAGCAAAAATAGCTCCCATTGCTGCTCCCTTTATTTGTGTAAAGAACTCATTATTGAACAGGAAGTAATTGTGTTCCAGTGCAGTCTGAGCACAACTTGTGATAAAATCAGTGGGGTCCCTATGAGGTCTTGGTCTAGAGTCAAGAATGGTGCTAATTACCTCAAGCACCTCACCTTGTGGAATATTGGTGTACAAGGTTTCTATATCCATCGTAACGAAGATGTCAAGCTCAGGATTAAAAGAAGTCCCTTCTGGTTGAGTAATCACAGACAGACTATCTCTTGTGTATGACTTGCTTAGAAGTACAAACGCTCTGATGAAAAAAAATAAACATATTCTTCAAGTTGTTGTAAAACCGACTGGCGGCCAGCCACGATGGGTCTTCCTGGTAGCTTCTTTGTATCTTTATGGTTTTTAGGTAAAACACAGAAGCTGGTATGGCAAAATCATTCTTATTGAGGTAGTCCTATTCCATTTTACTTAACCACTCACCATGAAGACTCTTTTTGGTCACTTCAAGGATTTCACTTCTGATGGATGGTGTTGGATCTTTCTTTAATTTGTTGTAATGTGGAGGATTATGTAGTTGTGTTAAAACTTCCTGTTCGTAATCTGTTCTATCTGGGATAACTATGCTTCCTCCTTAATCAGCCGTTTTGATAGCTATATTGGCATTGCTGGATAGGGAGGATAAAGTTGAACTGCACATATTTATGTTCCTTGAATACTTTAACTCAAACAGAACTGCATTCTCAAACATTATGATTTCCTTTGGCATAGAGTTAGCTGGAGGTAAAAATGGAGAGGTGCATTGCAAGCCTGTGATACTCTATGGACTCACTTATGGATTCTTGGTAAACCAAAATGTAAGTCGTGAGGTCCTAAAAAATGTATACAACTCCATTTGAGTAAAAAAATAATGGGTCAGTCCTATGAGTTGGCACAAAGGATAGACCGGTACTCAGAGCTTCAGTTACTTTAGAACTTAACTCAAACTCCAAACCATTGGATTTATGGCATTATTCACTGCTTTTCTATTGCAAGGCACTTATCCTGACTCTTTAAATGTTGATCAAATTAACTTCACATGCAAACAAAAAAATCCAACCTCCTCCATGACGCTGTGTCTGCCTCGCTTGAGAAGGACAGAGAAAGATGTCCTCACCCAATAGAACATCTTCAAGGAACATCAGCTATCAGACTGGAGCATGCTCGGGCTCAGTACAGGATCAGCCTCTCTGAAGATACTTGACTTTAATCATATCTTGGACACATATGGCAGTAGTTTACTAGTTGTAAGCCGAACGGTGGCATTTACCAACAACTCTGACCATGAGGTTAATCTAACCCATGGTTCTGAGCTGGTTCTTCACGTTTTTTTTATTTATCCAAACATTCTGCATAAAAAGCTGCAACATCTGGTGGCATTCCCTTAGTGTTCACTTCTACCCCATACCTCACTGAATCCTTAAGGGAAACCCTTGATTCGAAATCGAGGATTCAGGCATCGCTGTATCACAGCTGCACTCAATTATACCAAAAACATTGACAAAGAGAAGGCATGGCAACAGGATGTCCCACTTATGCCTCATGGCCTCAGGCAGGCCAGTGATCATGCCTTTCAGGGTCTTGTTGAATCTCTCAACAAGACTATTGGTTTGAGGATGGTAAACCAGTATGTTACCCCACACTCATCCCACATGGACTTCATGTACGATGACATGAACTCTGTGCCTCTGTCAGACACAACCTCCTTTGAGAACCCCACACGGGTAAATATCCCCATCAAAGCTCTGGTCACCACCAGTGCAGTCAATGTCCTTGGAGGGATTGCCTTTGGATAGTGGGTGGCATAGTTCACCAAAACCAGGATAAACCTGTTGCCTAGGGCAGTTTGGGGGTCCAAGGGACCAATGACGTTGATGCCCACCCTTTCAAATGGCTCTTGCGATTGTCAACGACTATGACCTGGTGGAATGTATTAGGGATGACTGGCTCTGCTAACCCCTGACATTAGTCATACTGGCTCCTGTGTCCCGCAAAGCCTCCACCCTTTGCCCATCAATGGTGACCCACTGCCTATACTTGGAAGTATTGGCAGGCATGTGGGCTTATGGCACCATTTCCTTATCTCCCAGAGACACTAGTGATACCTCTATCTGTTCCCCCAAGCTAACTGGGACCATCTCCTCCCACCCCCCTTCTGGGCGCTACACTAGCCAACCGATGTGTCTGCCCTCCAGTGGTGGGCTGTGCCCTCTTGGGACACTGGGAGTCGCCCTTCGAGTGTCCAAACTTGAAGCACTCTAAGCATTTGGGGAAGAACTTCCCTTTCTTCTTGTCAAAGAAGCCTGGCCTCTTCTCAGACTCAGGCTGGGACTTGTTTTTGGGGCCTTTTGGGAACTCTTTGTTTTTAGGTTTTTCTCCTCCCCTCTTTCTTCTGGTGGGAACCCTGGCCACCTTTGTGGGTGCCAGAGGTCCGCCTCCTCAGCAAGCTTGCTAGGATCAGTCTGCTTAGTGTCTACCAAGTGCTGGTACAACTCTGTAAAACAAATACTGAGCATATGCTCTCTAAGAATCAAATTATATAGCCCTGGGTAATCATTTACTTTGCTGCCCCGCACCCATCCATTCAGTGCCTTACTGGAAAAATCAAAAAAGTCTACCCAAGTTTGTGTGGAGAGTTTGGTGCTGTCCCTGAACCTTTGAGGGTATTTCTCAGGAGTCAGCTCAAACTTGGCAAGCAAAGAAGTTTTCATGGGAGCATATACATTTTGATCTTTTGGATCCAGTGTAAGACATGTGCCCCTCCCCACTACTGGTATATACCCCCACAAGACACCCCCCCCCCCCCCCCATTGCTCTTCAGAGACCCAATGCACCCTTAGCGTAACTTCATAAGCAGACAACCACTTGTCAGTGTCATCTTCCACAACATAACTAGGCACTACATTTTTGGGTATACAAACCTTCCCTTCTCCCGCAGGTCCTGAACGTGTGCTGCCACCATCACTGCTGGACTCGGACTGCTTATCCTTGATATCCAGCTCCAATTAGACTCAGTTCATTAGCCAGCAAAAGTTTCTTTTCAGCCAAAGCCCTTTCATCCTCAGCTTGTATGGCTTCCCTTTCTGCTTTCCTCTCCTCTCCTCTGCTTCCATGCTTAACTTAGCCATTTGCAGTTGAAGTTCCCTCTCTTCTGCCCTTTCCTCCATGTTCAGGCCATGGCTAGAGACACTGCTCCCTGGTTTAGCAGGGGGCACAATTTCAGAGGTGACATCCCCCTACTACTGGCAAAAAAAAACATCTGAGAGGCCATCCTCTGGACCCTCCTCCTCAACATTCTCATCTGAATAGGCTTCTGCCCAGGCCCTCAGTGCCTTTTGGTATTCCTCCTTTCTGGAGACACCCTGGGTAGGGGCGCCTATCCCCTTGCAGAACCCCTTCAGCTCTTTAACAGTGTAGGTTTCCAGCTTGGCTAGGTCAAAATCTTCAGTTCCTGCTTAAAACCCAGCCAGAGACATGTTGAATGAGGATTTAGTTACAAATGTAAGGCAGAAAACGAAATTGCAGAAAAAGATTAAAAAAATCAAGTTGACCTCAACTTTGGGTAGATAGTGTACACATATCTATTGTATGTCATTGCACAAATACAAGTCCTATCCTCCCTGCTGATCACCAATGTTAGAAATGGCGTCTTTGGTTGGCAGTCAGGTTACGCCCTGTCCAAGCAAGGACCCTCACTCTAGTCAAGGTAAATCACACACAATTTAAATTATCCTGTGCCCACCTTTGGTAGCTTGGCACTGAGCAGTCAGGCTTAACTTAGAAGGCAATGTGTAAAGTATTTGTGCAATAAATCATGCAATAACACAGTATTACACCACACAGTGTTTAGAAAAATATATAATATTTATTTGGTTAAATGCAGGTCAAAACGATCAAGATTTGATAAGTACACTTTGAATTGTCACTGTAGAAAATGATAAAACGAGTCTTTAGTTCTTAAAAAGCAACAAGTGTCTCTTGCAAGCACAAAGTACCTGGTTTTCTTTTAAATTCTCCGCAAGGGGTCGCAGAGGAGGAGATGCGTGTAAAACGGGGAGGCGTGTGCCGATTTCTCCAGCGCACACAGACAATACATTGATAAGTTTTCACGCAGGGAAGGCTTTGCGGCGATTTCCGGCTCAAAGACTTGGATCCTCTTCAGGTTATGAGGTATTTGGATGCCCCGGGACGATGCAGAGAAATCCTGGGTGTGCAGGACGAAGTCACAAGAGCTGTGTCGAACTGGTGGGTGAAGCGGGAAAATTTCTGTTGCACAGCGGGTGCTGTGTCACTGTTCCTTACAAGAAGTTGGGCTGTGTTGTTCCAGCTTGGCTATGTGTCGATTCCGTGGACCATGCGTTGAACTTCCGGTCGCAATGCTGGTGCTCCGTCGACCTCCACTCGGGGAGCTGGGCTGCGTCGTTCCGGCATGTAGTGATTTTCTCACTGTGATGGAGGCTGTGCGTCTAATTGTCTCCCCACAAAGAGTTCTCTGCAGGATGAAGTCTTTTTGGTCCTGAGACTTGAAGGCAAACTCTATCCAAGGCCTTGGAGCGCACTTCTCAGAAGAACCAGAGGGCAGCAAGGCAATAGCAGAAAAACAGTCAGGTGAGTCCTTTGGGAAGCCAGGCAGTTCCTCTTGGCAGGTTGCAGGTGCAGGTTCAGGTTCAGAGTTTCTTCACCAGTGGTATCTTATCCATAAGTGTCTGAGTTGGTAGGGTCAGGGACCCTGCTTAAATACCCAAATGTGCCATTGACACGTTAGTGTCAGGCCCTCCACCCTCCCAGCCCAGGAAGACCCATTCAGTATGCAGATGTGACTGAGCATCCTATGTTTGGGGTTTGTCTGAGTGGTATGCACAAGGGAGCTGTCAACTAACACAGCCAGATGTGTATTGTATGGCACCAAAGGATATAAGTGCAGAGAAAGGTTCACTTTCTAAAAGTGGCATTTCTTAAACAGTAATATTAAATCCAACTTCACCAGTCTGTTGGATTTTGTATTAGCATTCTGGCCATACTAAATATGACCTTGTTACTCCTTTCAGATCAGAATCTATCGCTCAAACAATCTATGAGGGTAGCCCTAATGTTAGCCTATGAAAGGAGCAGGCCTCACAGCAGTGTAAAAGGAATTTAGGAGTTCTACACTACCAGGACATATAAACTACACAGGTACCTGTCCTGCCTTTTACCTATGTAGCACCCTGCCCTAGGGGTTACCTAGGGCCTATCTTGGGGGTGACATATGTAGAAAAAGGGGAGTTTGGGCTTGGCAAGTACTTTGAAATGCCAAGTCGAAGTGGCAGTGAAACTGCTCACACAGGCCTTGCAGTGGCAGGCTGAGGCATGGTTAAGGTGCCACTTAGGTGGGTGGCACAATCAGTGCTGCAGGCCCACAAGTAGCATTTAATCTACAGGCCCTGGGCACATTTAATGCACTTTACTGGGGACTTACAAGTAAATTAAGTAAGCCAATTGGGTACAAACCAATGTCACAATGTTTTAAGGGAGAGAGCTTATGTACTTTAGCACTGGTAAAGTGCGCAAAATCCTAAAGCAGCAAAAACAGTGTCCAAAAAGAGGAGGGAGGCAGGCAAAAAGTTAGGGGGTGACCAACCAAAGGCTGTCAGGTCTAACACTGCTGCTGTGTGGATCTTGGGGTATCGGCTACCTTGATCCTACTTGACCTCTCTGCGCTTTTGACACTACCATTCTACTCAAACACCTATGGAACTATGTCTGCCATTTGATAATCAGGTGGCTCTTCTCTTTCCTAAATGACCAGCCTCAATCTTTCCTTATTGGTCCATTCTCCTCCTCCCCTACTAATCTTAATCAAGAGGGTCTGCATTGTCCCACCCTCTTTAATGTCTATAGTTCTCCTCTGGCAGAACTAATGAAGATCATTCTGCATCAAGGTGTGGAAATGCTGAGTGTGACCGGTTGTCAAACCACTTAAAAGTAAAACCCAGCAGACCTTTTGTCATGATGAATGAGCTTCACGCTTCTGATGACTGAATATCGTATACAAGAAGAAAAATGTTATGCAATTCATGAGAAGTACAGTTGAATCTACTATTGATGAGGCCCTGAAGAAATGAGTTTGACAGTCGCAAAACACGTCTTGGCCTATGTTTTACATTTAATAAGTAAATATTTTTTTAAAAAGTAGGACTAAGAAAAGAACAGTTTTGGCTGGTTGAACAAGAATTACTCTTTCGATAAGAAGACCACAAAGATAAACTCAGTACCTCTAAAACAATCTGTTTGGATACTCAAAACTTGGCAGCTGTCTGTAGAACAAGGAGGGGTTCTTTGTACCGAGCTCACTGGTTCACGCCAGTTTGGAATTCCTATGTGGCAGTATATCAGAGTTTTGAAAGCTAAATGTGAACAATACAGTTTTTGGTGGTGTAAAATTAGAGCTCAAGTTTTCCTAGAGAGTGGGTCTCTACTATTGTGTCTTTGCTTTCTAGACCCTGTAGTTCTAGCATAATAGGACCACTGGGGACTACAAATCCTAGAAAGTCTAGTTAAAAAAAAAAAAAAAAAAAAACACACAACCGTCTTACATTACGGCATGGAAGTGGGAAACTTTAGATGTTAAATATCACATGTATAACGACCAAGGGCGCCCAGAACTCAAAGACCAACAAGAATGCTTGACAATCAGCCGTGCCAAGTTTCTGAGGTCCATGCGTGATGCATTGCTCCAGTCCAGGGGTTTTCTTTGAATTTTGTGACTTGTACTTTTGTCTACTCCATTATACCACAAGACTACAAGTCCCAGAATTCAAAGACAAACACATAGACTGGAGCAGCACATCCTGTTTGGATATGATAACGTTGGCATCCAGATAACCATGATGCAGCAGGAAACATGGATCTTTCAGCAGGAAATCTAGAAATCGTATCTTAAACGCAAATATATTGTGAAGAAATCCACTTTGGCGTGCCAATAAACATTTTTTATTGACAGCCACTAGTGCGCATCTGCCACCCGCATCCTCACATGGAACCCGTTGTTGGGCCACTGCCTGCATCCTCCCAAGATGGCCGTCAGCTGCACTTGTTCGTGAACCTGACCATGGAGTGTACCCACTCAAGATGGCTGCCATTTGCATTGTAGCGCTCCCCTGTTATACACTCCTTCCAAGATGGCCGTCACTTGTAGTTTTTCATGAACCTGGAATCGGTCCATTGAGTGCACCCACCCAAGATGGCTCCTATTTGCATTGTAGCGCTCGCCTGGACTCAAGCACGGGCGTGCATCCTTCCAAGAGGGCCGTCAGCTGTACTATTTGATGAACCGGGTCCAAACCGTGGACGAGCACCCTCCCAAGATGGCCGCCATCCGCACTCTCCCAAGATGGCCGCCGTGCCTCCGCTGAACTCCGACTAGAAATATTCTAAAACTTCTAGTTAGAAGAAATAGTTTCTAACGGACGCAGGGGCCGGGCTGCATATTAATACTGCCACGTGTGGAAACGGATGATTATAACCGGCGGGCTCACCAGCGCGGCAGCCTGTGGCGGCGCATCACCTTATCTGCATTGCCGCTCTAGTTCTAGAGTCTGTTGCCGGGCCGTGTCCCGGAAGTGTTTCCGCTTGTGCCGGAAGTGATCCCGTGCACGGGGCTGCATGTGTGTCTGAAGCACCGCCTGGGCCGCAGCATGAAGTTCAACTACCGGGTGAGTGCGGGGCTCAGCGGGGATGGTTCGGGGTGAGACCCTGGACCCCGCGACGCAGCTGCCGGGGTTCACATCGCTTGTGAGTGATAGTTTCAGTGTAACCGTCAGTGACGTTTCAACGACCATGAGTGGCACTTTCGAGCAAAACGAAGCAAAGAAGACGAGGGAAACACGTAACAATCGGCCATTGCCCCCGTCTGAGCAACGAGAAGCTCTGAGAAGATCTTAAAACTGCTGCAAAGCACCAGGAGCGGAGGGGCACTGACCTCACCCGTGCACCCTGACTGTACTGTGAGACACAGCGAATGTGTGAGTGTGGAGGGATGGGGGTGACACACTGAGCTGTGCGGTGATGTGTGTGAGACACTCAGTTGTACAGCAGAGTGAGCTGTGGGCTGCACATGTTTGTGAGACACTGAGTTGTGGAGTGCATGTGTCTGTGAGACACTGAGTTGTGGAGTGCATGTGTCTGTGAGACACTGAGTTGTGGAGTGAGCTGTGGAGTGCATGTTTGTGAGACACTGAGTTGTGGAGTGAGCTGTGGGCTGCACGTGTTTGTGAGACACTGAGTTGTGGAGTGCATGTGTCTGTGAGACACTGAGTTGTGGAGTGAGCTGTGGAGTGCATGTGTCTGTGAGACACTGAGTTGTGGAGTGAGCTGTGGAGTGCATGTGTCTGTGAGACACTGAGTTGTGGAGTGCATGTGTCTGTGAGACACTGAGTTGTGGAGTGCATGTGTCTGTGAGACACTGAGTTGTGGAGTGCATGTGTCTGTGAGACACTGAGTTGTGAAGTGAGCTGTGGAGTGCATGTTTGTGAGACACTGAGTTGTGGAGTGAGCTGTGGGCTGCACGTGTTTGTGAGACACTGAGTTGTGGAGTGCATGTGTCTGTGAGACACTGAGTTGTGGAGTGAGCTGTGGAGTGCATGTGTCTGTGAGACACTGAGTTGTGGAGTGAGCTGTGGAGTGCATGTGTCTGTGAGACACTGAGTTGTGGAGTGCATGTGTCTGTGAGACACTGAGTTGTGGAGTGCATGTGTCTGTGAGACACTGAGTTGTGGAGTGAGCTGTGGAGTGCATGTTTGTGAGACACTGAGTTGTGGAGTGAGCTGTGGGCTGCACGTGTTTGTGAGACACTGAGTTGTGGAGTGCATGTGTCTGTGAGACACTGAGTTGTGGAGTGAGCTGTGGAGTGCATGTGTCTGTGAGACACTGAGTTGTGGAGTGAGCTGTGGAGTGCATGTGTCTGTGAGACACTGAGTTGTGGAGTGCATGTGTCTGTGAGACACTGAGTTGTGGAGTGAGCTGTGGAGTGCATGTTTGTGAGACACTGAGTTGTGGAGTGAGCTGTGGGCTGCACGTGTTTGTGAGACACTGAGTTGTGGAGTGCATGTGTCTGAGACACTGAGTTGTGGAGTGAGCTGTGGAGTGCATGTGTCTGTGAGACACTGAGTTGTGGAGTGCATGTGTCTGTGAGACACTGAGTTGTGGAGTGCATGTGTCTGTGAGACACTGAGTTGTGGAGTGAGCTGTGGAGTGCATGTTTGTGAGACACTGAGTTGTGGAGTGAGCTGTGGGCTGCACGTGTTTGTGAGACACTGAGTTGTGGAGTGCATGTGTCTGTGAGACACTGAGTTGTGGAGTGAGCTGTGGAGTGCATGTGTCTGTGAGACACTGAGTTGTGGAGTGAGCTGTGGAGTGCATGTGTCTGTGAGACACTGAGTTATACAGCGGAGTGAGCTGTGGAGTGCATGTGTGTGAGACACTCAGTTGTACAGCAGAGTGAGCTGTGGGCTGCACATGTTTGTGAGACACTGAGTTGTGGAGTGCATGAGTCTGTGAGACACTGAGTTATACAGCGGAGTGAGCTGTGGAGTGCATGTGTCTGTGAGACACTGAGTTATACAGCGGAGTGAGCTGTGGAGTGCATGTGTGTGAGACACTCGAGTTGTGGAGTGAGCTGTGGGCTGCACGTGTTTGTGAGACACTGAGTTGTGGAGTGCATGTGTCTGTGAGACACTGAGTTGTGGAGTGAGCTGTGGAGTGCACGTGTCTGTGAGACACCGAGTTATACAGCGGAGTGAGCTGTGGAGTGCATGTGTGTGAGACACTCAGTTGTACAGCAGAGTGAGCTGTGGGCTGCACATGTTTGTGAGACACTGAGTTGTGGAGTGAGCTGTGGAGTGCATGTGTCTGTGAGACACTGAGTTGTGGAGTGAGCTGTGAGCTGTGGAGTGCATGAGTCTGTGAGACACCGAGTTATACAGCGGAGTGAGCTGTGGAGTGCATGTGTGTGAGCCACTTGAGTTGTGCAGTGGAGTGAGCTCTGGGTTGCACTTGCGTGTGATACACACTGGGAAGTGAACAGCAGAATACGGGGTACACGTGTGAGACACACTGGGGTATTTGGTGGAGTGAGCTGTGGGATGCACATGCGCTTAAAGCACACTGTGAAGATTGCAGTGAGACACACTGTAAAGTGTGGAGTGAGCTGTGCGGTGAATGTTCATCAGGTTGAGAGGCACAGCGGGGTGGGCAGTTGGTTGTGAGGGGACCAGGAGCAGGGAAAGGTGGCGGGGACACAGATTTGTCTGATTTCTGAAGAAGTTTGAGAAAAAGTTAGGAGTTGTGCAGCAACCTCACCTATTGCTTTCACAAGGTGATTGCACCAGCTAAGAAGTTAAGTGACTCATTTATCTCTAGCCAAAATGGTGGAAAATAAAGCGGTCTGAAAGTTCATATCTTTAGTCTCAGCTGCCTGACTCTGAGTCGAGCTGCCGGCGACAGCACAACACTGGGAAGGCCTCAGAAGAGTGACGCATAAGGTCACAGCCAGCAGGCTGTATTTTTATTGCAAAAATAACCTCGCCAGGTGCTGGGGCAATAGTTGTTGTCTGGTGCGCCACCCGCAGCACTATAATAACCAGGTGACTGCAGACAGTGGCTAGTTAGGCGAGTGCAGACAGTGGCTAGTTAGGCGGGCGAGTGCACACACTGGCTAGTGGCTAGTTAGGCGATTGCACACACTGACTAGTGGCTAGTTACGCGATTGTGCAGACGTTGTGTGCTTCCACAAAAAATAGTACTTGCCCTGCTTGCAGCTGTGGTCATTTTGTTTGTCCAGCTGTTTAAGTTTGAACTTTCAGTGGCACACACATGATATTGGAATGCTATTAAATTGTCTTGAATAACCAGATAATTTATGCTCTTTTTCTCTCACATCAGCTCAGATGGTAGAAGGGCAGTCATTAACCTACATGGATTCTTAGGTCTAGATTGACAGTGCAACTGTCACCTTACTTTTTAACATACACCTATATTATTCTTCAGTTCTTTGCTATCCACAAATACATAACCGTTCCCATTCTTTATACTTGCAATGCTTCACATCACCATAGCACATTACTTTAAAGCAAGACCTATTGGCGTTGTCAATGCTTGTTTTAATATTTATTGATGTTATATAACTGATTTACGGGACTGCAGAAGTTTCCGATATACTGAGCAAAACCGTTTGTGAGAGGCTAAATTGTGCAGTCTCTTGTAAAGATGTGAAACTAAAGAATCATCTTTAATTATTCGTGATGGACTGCATTGCGTGTATTTTATTACACTCGCTGGGATTAAAACTATTTACTCATCTGGTAAACGTGAGATTTAAGTCACATGATTCTGACTACTTGTATCTGGTTCTGTACATAAGTCAGTGCATCCCATATTTATGATTCAGTCCTTTAGGAGGATGCCTTTTGTGAGCATTGTGTTGGAGGTGAGAAAGGTACTCTACTATTGGTGGCTTGGCAGACCACGTAGTGACAGACATTTACTCTAGAAATAGTGAAGTGTTTACTGAGTACACTACAAAGACTAAGCAGCAGCCCTTTCAGCTGGGTTTTGTGCGTTGAGTGGACTAATGCATCTATTGCCGGGATCTGTTTTGCACATCCTCTCATCCTTTCATGCTTCCAAGGTCGATAAAATGAGGACCATTTAGTTTAGTAACAGTAAACATCTGTTCTTTTGTGCCAAGATACCCCTCTAGGTGAACATGCAGTTTACAAATACACGTTATGTTTTATGATGGGATGACGCTGGCCTATTGAATTTTCTATTGAATGTTCTTTTCCACGTTGTTGTTAAATCGATGGTTTGTGTGAGGCGTGCTCATGAGGGTTCGCAGCAGCTGATGACCTCCACGTCATATGTCAGTCTTGAACTATGTTTTCAGTATATCACATCACTATTTACAGCTTAGTTGTTCTTCCCTGCCCCCTTTTTACTTTGTGGCTTGATGCTTGACTGGAGAGAAACAGGAGTTTCTGCACTTTGGCATCACTAGGTGGTGACTGGCCCAGCAAATTTGAGTGTCCAAAGACAGACACACTGGAGCAAAGAGTGAAGATAAGTGCCTCTAGGGCAGTGGTTCCCAACCTTTTGACTCCTGAGGACCCCCATTGAATCACTAGTGGAAGCCGGGGACCCCCAAGCAATTTGTACGATTTTAAATCACAAACATTAACAGTAATTTGCCCAAAAAAATACACCAAACAAATAATAGAATTACTTAAGATATAATTATTTTATATTGAAAGAAACAAGCAAAAATATAAAAATGTTAATGGGAAGGTTGGTGTGCATCTCAGTGAATAACTTTTCAATGTTTAGTTTTATTTAGGAAAACTGAATCCTCAAGTCACATTCTACTTCCAACCAAGCAATTTCTGTATTTTATTTTTTAGGTACATAAGATCTGAGAAAGCCTATTCACATACATATGTGGTGGGGAAAAGAAGCAGAACCATAAGGGACTTTCATGTCTCCATAGCCCCTCTGTCACATTGTTTATAGCATCTCATATACCAGTGCAGGGTGTTGGAGCACTGTACAGGGACTACAAGGTGTAAGATTTACATGTCATCCACTCTGGTTGGCATTTTCTAAGAATGCTTCTTCTGGAGAAGCACAAACTCAGGATTCGGAACATGAACACAGTGGTTAGTGTTGACTTTAATAAAAAGAAGGTATTTCTATGCAAATAAACCTTTTTTTTAGCAGTGTAAGGAAAATGAAAGTCTTTGGGGGGGAAATAAACATAACTTTCTAACCTGTACCATGCAGCACTTTGATGGCGGTTCATAGCTCACTGTGCTAGACTATGATCATAACTTATGGACTGCTCAGTAACAAAATAACCTCTGTGACAAAAGCAGTGTCCCACTGAGCTATGCACTTAAAGTACAGTTCTTTGCCTGCTACATGTTCTTTGCAGCAGGCACATTAACCATCTGTCCTACGTTAGACAAGTCAAAACTGCCTCTAGGTAAAAAACTCCCATCCCTCTCCGCCAAGTACATTAATCACAAGACTTATGTTGCTGCCCGAAAACTGCTGGTTGCACAATGAACTTTGTAGTTCTTTTTAAAAGTGCTGCACAAAGGAAGTAATAAATATTAAAACATGCACGTGTTGCTGTGAGAGGTCCAAGCTGGAGAAGTGCCTTAATATTAAAACATGCACGTGTTGCTGTGAGAGGTCCAAGCTGGAGAAGTGCCTTCTTGCCGGCTTAGGCCTACGAACCCCCTGGGACTGTGTCACGGATCTCCGGGGGGCTGCGGACCACAGGTTGGGAATAACTGCATTAAACCATAGACTGGGCATTAATGTGTTTAAGCGTCATTTACTCTTTCGTATCTTTTATCTGGGTCTCTAACCCTGCCTACCTTCTAAAGTAAACCATAAGTACTATATAGTGCGCAGACTGTAAACCAGAGCATCATTCAGGGGATTCTCAAGGTACTATATCGCCCACAACCTTTCAATGGTTCACAGAAGGGAAGGTACATCCGTTATCAGGCCCAAGAACGGAAAGAGAGGCAGCAGTCTGAGCATCTGCAAGAATGGCAGCATACCCATGCTGAAAATAAGAGGTCAGAGCGGGCAGATTCCTCTTCTTCTGCAGGTGACAGCTCTGGTCCTGAAGATCGATTTGTACCAGTTTGACTCTGAGAAGGACTTGAAAGAGCATGGTTTTATTGAGTGCAGTTGAGAGTGCTTTCAGCAGAGAGGATGGAAAATATTAAGTTAGCTTTGAGAGTGGGATAAGGGTGAGTGGGATAAGGGTATCACTGAGTGAGGGTTTGCATGGGATGGGCATTTGCTAGTTAAGTAGCTATTCTACATGGCCAAGGGAGAGATTCCTGAGGTTAGCGGATGGGGCGTGTGCAGGGGTAAGAGGCAATGTGCAGCTATTTCAGGCACTGATAGGTCTGAAGGTCAAAGAAGCAGAGGAGAGCCAAGGTCAAGGTCACATACTAATGAAATGGGCATTGCCAACATCACAGAAAATTAGGATGCCACCAGCATAGCCAGACGTGTGGCTACAGACCGAAACCAGTGTGAGGGCAGAGGAAGGTAGTGGAATGTAGTGTTTACTTTCATAGAGTAGGGGGGCTGCAGTTCACAGGAGAATCAATGTCAGTGGCAGAAACAGTAATTTCTCAGTCACAGGAACTGAGGAACAGGAAAGGAGAGTCTGGCGATATAATCGCTTACTTATCATTTTCAATCATAGAAATTATACCTAGAGCTCTGAGTTCTAGCAATCAGGAGAAAAGCTTCAATCCTTTAGTAGCATGGAGAGTCTGCAGAGGGGCCCTGAAAGAGGCGTTCTGGTGCATGACAGAACCTCATCATCAATCTCTGAGTTGGTTCTTATCCACATTTTCCCTCGGACGTTCAACGTTCAGTGCAGAGGGACCATGGGTGAAGCCTTTCTTATGAACTCTCATTGAATGGCCAATGTACTCCTCTCTCAAGATAGGGGGGCAGAAGTAAAAAGTAGTTACTATGTTGGCCATTGCATTGTTACCTCTGGTCCTGTGACGTTTACCATATGTGGCAGTTAACGGGCACAGGACGACTGGATCCACAGGTGACATAGAAGGTGGCCACAAGATGAATCTAAATACAGCAATTTGGACTAGAAACAACTTACATAGAAAACATGGCGTGGATCAGAGATACATTGCACTCAAGTGGTAAGAATGTAATCCTTGCCCTCAAAGAACAGATTATTGCCTGGTGGAGTAACTAGGGACTCTATTCGGACTCCCAAGTTGGTTAACGGGTATATTTCACCTGCAGCAAATTAATTCAAAGCTTTAGGTTGTCTTCCATGTCACATACTGGTCACACCCAGATAATGTCAGTGGTCCATGAGACTGAGGTGGCTAACAGTTTCCATGAATATTTGGTGTCAGTAACACTCTCAACCACTCCCTCTCATCGGATGCAGTGGATCCAAATGAAGACACAAGCAATCTACACTGATGGCTCTCAAACTGCACCGACAACGTAGCCCCCCTAGGGAAATCAGCACTGATGAACTCTATCCACTCTGGAGCACCCTTGGATCCAATACTTGTCACATCCTCAACCTGGCCAGCGCCACCATTGCACCAGAGCTCTGCCGAACCATCAACCTATCCTTCGAGACTGCCACATTCCCCTCAGACTGGAAACACACCGAAATCAGCCCACTACTGAAAAATCCCACCGGCGACCCTAGGGAGCTGAAGAACTACAGACTCCTCTCGGCTCCCTTTCCCAGCCAAGGTAACTGAGAAAGCCGTCAACCAGCAACTCACTGAATTTCTCGAGACACACTGTATCTTAGACCCATCCCAGTACGGATTCAGAAGCAACCACAGCACAGAAACCGCACTCTTAGCAGCCACTGACGACATATGCATCATACTGGACCACAGAGGCACTACCGCACTCCTCCTCCTCAATCTCTCTGCTGCATTTGACACCGTCTCCCACTTCAACCTCCGCAACAGACAGCACAAAGCCAGCATCTGAGACCAAGCCCTGAACTGGATCAGGTCCTTCATCACTGGAAGAACACAGAGAGTCAGACTACCACCGTTCATGTCAGAACCTAAAGACACTTTGTAGGAAGTTGGCTCTGTATGTGCTATTTCAAAGTAAGGAATAGCATGCAGAGTCCAAGGGTTCCCCTTAGAGGTAAGATAGTGGCAAAAAGAGATAATACTAATGCTCTATTTTGTGGTAGTGTGGTCGAGCAGTAGGCTTATCACAGGAGTAGTGTTAAGCATTTGTTGTACCTACACACAGGCAATAAATGAGGAACACACACTCAGACAATTCCAGGCCAATAGGTTTTTATATAGAAAAATATATTTTCTTAGTTTATTTTAAGAACCACAGGTTCAAATTCTACATGTAATATCTCATTTGAAAGGTATTGCAGGTAAGTACTTTAGGAACTTTGAATAATTACAGTAGCATATATACTTTTCACATAAAACACAAATAGCTGTTTTAAAAGTGGACACTGTGCAATTTTCACAGTTCCCGGGGGAGGTAAACTATTGTTAGTTTTAGCAGGTAAGTAAATTACCTACAAGGTTCAGTTTTGGGTCCAAGGTAGCCCACCGTTGGGGGTTCAGAGCAACCCCAAAGTTACCACACCAGCAGGTCAGGGCCGGTCAGGTGTAGAGGTCAAAGAGGTGCCCAAAACACATAGGCTTCAATGGAGAGAAGGGGGTGCCCCGGTTCCAGTCTGACAGCAGGTAAGTACCCGCGTCTTCGGAGGGCAGACCAGGGGGGTTTTGTAGGGCACCGGGGGGGACACAAGTCCACACAGAAAGTACACCCTCAGCAGCGCGGGGGCGGCCGGGTGCAGTGTGCAAACGAGCATCGGGTTCTCTGTAGGTTTCAATGGGAGACCAAGGGGTCTGTTCAGCGGTGCAGGCAGGCAAGGGGGGGTCTCCTCGGGGTAGCCACCACCTAGGCAAGAGAGCGGGCCTCCTGGGGGGGACTCCTGCACTGAAGTTCCGTTCCTTCAGGTGCTGGGGGCTGCGGGTGCAGGGTCTTTTCCAGCAGTCGGGATTTTAGAGTCAGGCAGTCGCAGTCAGGGGGAGCCTCGGGATTCCCTCTGCAGGCGTCACTGTGGGGGTTCAGGGGGGACAACTTTGGTTACTCACGGTCTCGGAGTCGCCGGAGGGTCCTCCCTGAGGTGTTGGTTCTCCACCAGTCGAGTCGGGGTCGCCGGGTGCAGTGTTGCAAGTCTCACGCTTCTTGCGGGGATTTGCAGGGGTCTTTAAATCTGCTCCTCTGTAACAAAGTTGCAGTCTTTTTGGAGCAGTGCCGCTGTCCTCGGGAGTTTCTTGTCTTTCTTGAAGCAGGGCAGTCCTCTGAGGATTCAGAGGTCGCTGGTCCTGGGGAAAGCGTCGCTGGAGCAGGTTTCTTTGGAAAGCAGGAGACAGGCCGGTAGGACTGGGGCCAAAGCAGTTGGTGTCTTCTTTCTTCTTCTGCAGGGGTTTTCAGCTCAGCAGTCCTCTTCTTCTTGTAAGTTGCAGGAATCTAAATTCTTAGGTTCAGGGGAGCCCTTAAATACTAAATTTAAGGGCGTGTTTAGGTCTGTGGGGTTAGTAGCCAATGGCTACTAGCCCTGAGAGTGGGTACACCCTCTTTGTGCCTCCTCCCTGAGGGGAGGGGGGCACATCCCTAATCCTATTGGAGGAATCCTCCATCTGAAAGATGGAGGATTTCTAAAAGTCAGTCACCTCAGCTCAGGACACCTTAGGGGCTGTCCTGACTGGCCAGTGGTGACTCCTTGTTTTTCTCATTATCTCTCCTGGACTTGCCGCCAAAAGTGGGGGCTGGGTCCAGGGGGGCGGGCATCTCCACTAGCTGGAGTGCCCTGGGGCAGTGTAACACGAAGCTTGAGCCTTTGAAGCTCACTGCTAGGTGTTACAGTTCCTGCAAGGGGGAGGTGTGAAGCACCTCCACCCAGAGCAGGCTTTGTTTCTGTCCTCCGAGAGCACAAAGGCTCTCACCGCATGGGGTCAGAAACTCGTCTCTCAGCAGCAGGCTGGCACAGACCAGTCAGTCCTGCACTGAACAATTGGGTAAAATACAGGGGGCATCTCTAAGATGCACTCTGTGTGCATTTTTTATTAAAGCCAACACTGGCATCAGTGTGGGTTTATTATTCTGAGAAGTTTGATACCAGTGTAGCCATTATGGAGCTGTGGAGTTCGTTTTTGACAGTCTCCCAGACCATATACTCTTATGGCTACCCTGCACTTACAATGTCTAAGGTTTTGCTTAAACACTGTAGGGGCATAGTGCTCATGCACCTATGCCCTCACCTGTGGTATAGTGCACCCTGCCTTAGGGCTGTAAGGCCTGTTAGAGGGGTGACTTAGCTATGCCATAGGCAGTATGAGGTTGGCATGGCACCCTGAGGGGAGTGCCATGTCGACTTAGTCATTTTCTCCCCACCAGCACACACAAGCTGGTAAGCAGTGTGTCTGTGCTGAGTGAGGGGTCCCTAGGGTGGCATAAGACATGCTGCAGCCCTGAGAGACCTTCCCTGGCATCAGGGCCCTTGGTACCAGGGGTACCAGTTACAAGGGACTTACCTAGGTGCCAGGGTTGTGCCAATTGTGGAAACAATGGTACATTTTAGGTGAAAGAACGCTGGGGCCTGGTTAGCAGGGTCCCAGCACACTTCTCAGTCAAGTCCGCATCAGTATCAAGCAAAAAGTGGGGGGTAACTGCAACAGGGAGCCATTTCTTTACACACTTCCTGCAGTGCACCCCAAGGATCCTCACTCAGCCCGACACTTTTCAACGTCTAGCTAGCACCACTCGCTAAGATCACCAAACAACAAGAGCTAAACATAGTCTTCTACGCCGGCAACACCCAACTAATCCTCTCCTTGTCCGAGGACTCTGCTCAAGTCAAGAGGAATTTCCTCAACGGGATGAGAGCAGTCACTGCCTGGATGGAGGCCAACTGCCTCAAGCTCAACTCAGACAAGAACAAGATCATATTGATCGGCTCCACCCCTTCCGCCTGTAACAACTCCTGATGGCCTACTGCTCTGGGTAACGCCCCCACCCCCACTGACCACTCACGCAACCTGGGCATCACCCTGGACTCCTCTATTGATGACCTGCCAAGTTAACGCTGACTCTTCATCAAGCTTCCACACCCTCCATTTCCTGCGGAAGATTTTCAAATGGATCCCTCCCACCCCCCAAAAACATGGGGAAGACAATCACTGACGTACTCATCACCAGCAAACTAGATTATGGCAACGCGATATATGCCGGCATAATCAAGAAACTTCAATCAAGACTACAGAGAGCCCAGAATGCAGCAGCCAGACTCATCCTGGACATCCCGGACACAGCCGAATCTCCTCCCACCTCAGAGACCTACACTGGCTCCCAGTCAACAAGCACATCACATACAAACTCCTGTTCCACACCTTCAAGGTACTGCACAACATAGGGGCATACCTCAACCAACGCCTCACCTTCAACGTACTCAACAGACGTCTACATTTCTCCTAGCTCGCCCTTGCAGCTGTCCCCAAGATCCGTAAAAGTACAGCAGGAGGAAGATCCTTCTCCAACCTAGCAGCCCGGACATGGAACAACCTACCCCTCAAGCTCAGTCAGACCGCATAACTGAAGCAGTTCAGGAAGCACCTCAAGACCTGTCTCTTTGCATGAGCAGCACGCCTACATTCAGCGCCTTGAGACCCTATGGTTGATTAGCTGCGCTTTACAAATCCATGATTGATTGATTCAATAACGCAATGGATGTGCAGGAATGCACTGAAAGTAAATGTGGGGCAAGACAGAACTTTTGAGGTCATCTATCCATCATCCTTTTACCTAAATGGTGGCTGGCAGATTTGGGAGCTCCGCTTGTGCAGATGCTAGCTGCAAAAATCTCTGTATAGCTAAACACATGAACATGGTTTCAACCTAATGCGTCTTTTGTCCAAGGAAGCTGTGCAGAGCTCTTCCTATGCTCCTGAAGCATTTTCACAGGTCAGTAATTCAGGATACAGTTTTATCTCACCTGGAGTATGTATTGCTTTGTGTATATGACTGCCAACCAAAACTACAGGTAGGCTACAAAACTGGGCTGCAAGATTACTTATTGGAATTAAGCACCGTAACTCAGTTTCCTCCGCTTTTAAAACCCCCATACTAGCTTCCAATAAAAAAGCAGTTTTTTTTTTTAATCACATGTTTGGCACATAGGGTTTTTTTTATAAACAAGGCCCTGGGATCATTTCCGATAAATTCTATTCCTACCAACCACGCACATTGTCAAGAACCGCACTACACATTACTATTGCTCTAATTACATTTGAAGAGAGTGGTGGGAGATCGTTTTCCTTTCTGGACCCTACGTTGTGTAATCAACTTCCCCTACACTTACAGGTTCCAGGAAAACAATCTCTTGGGGTTCCTCAGGGGGGCTGAAGACATGGTTGTTCCAGTAAACATATAATGTTCCAGTTGCTTTAGCACCAGGACACCCTTGTTAGGGTGAGTGTTCCTCTTTATACATACATTTTTTCATCGCCCTCATCAGACATGCTTGTTGATAATGGATGGCTTGGAAGGTTACTCCATCTACACCATGCTGCAGACGGCCTCTGAGGTCTAGCGTCCTCCAGCCGAGCGGGCTCTGAATGATCACGCAGTGCTTGTCAATAAGTGTGGTTTCTATTACAAGTAACTGGATGTTTGTCTGGGGTTTGCTCTGTTCTCTCTGCTCTTTCGCTGCCATTCCTCCTTTACGTCTCATGCACTGTTGCACTGCTTTCCTTCCAGTTCTCCAACTTGCTGGGGACAGTCTACCGCCAGGGGAACCTGAATTTCACACCAGATGGCGATTCTGTCATCAGTCCAGTGGGGAATCGCCTGACTGTGTTTGACTTGAAGAAGTAAGTGGCCCTTGTGTGTCATTCTGTGGATGGGGTGTTTTATGAGTTCTTTAGAGGGATGAATGACGATTTATATGGTGTAGTGCAGAAAGTATAACGCTGTGGGTCGCAGTGGGTGTTGCTTGCTTTGCTCTACCACAAAGTATTTACTGATTTGCAGCATTTTGTGTTTCTTCTCCTCCCTGGAATCAAAAGGTGTGGCCCCCGTAGATCACAGCTTTGAATCGAGGGGGGCGGCAAGTGTGGGATGGGTGGTTATTTGCAGAGAGGCTGAATAGCGGTAGTAGGCATTAGTGCATTGCTGCGGTTTTTATCTGCTTTCTGCTGGGAATGATCTTGATAGAAAGGGCTGTCGGGACTGTTGCTGTCATGTTCATCTGTTTTCTCTTTGTATCCCTTTTTTCTAGTAATAAGTCAGAGACCCTGCCGTTGGCGACCCGTCAGAATATCGCATGTGTAGGACTCTCCCCAGATGGGAACCTGGCCATCCTGGTGGATAATGGTACTGTTCTGTGGGTGGCCGAGAGGTGTGAATGAGGCTAGGGCTTAAAAGAGCCTCAGTCTCTGGATGTGAGGGATTGTGGCCTTTGTTATCCTCAGCTCATCTGAGGATGGACACTGCTAGATTATCCTCCATAACCCCCTTCAGTGGAGTTTGAATCGCAGTCCGGGGAATGCCCAGCACTAACCTCTCTAATCTCAAATGATTATTGTTTTTGGGAGGGGGGTTATAAACTACACAGTGTTCCTTTCAGTGATCTGCCAGGGATTTGATGGGGGTGGTGGTGGTGGTGGTGGGGGTGATTGGGTCTTTCCAGCTTTAAAATCCTTACATTGCGCCCAACGTGTATGATTGCAGGAAAATGCCTACATCTTGATGGATAAAATGCAGCCTGTTTAATACTTGATGTGTAAGAGACTGTTTTGGTGCCCGACATTGGAGCTCTCCTGGTACGTTGAAGAATGGTGGGTGCCCAGATATTTGCGCTGATCCTGACTGTTATGGTGTAGTCTGTGGTAACTACTCTTCAAACACATCTTCTGTCATTGTTGGTCTCGAGGAACCAAATGGGGGGGGGGGGGATATGTACTAACATTTCAGAGGGTCACACAAGTGTGTAAACTTTCCACACCGGTTTGTGTTATTTGTTCGTCTTTGAACTGATGTCTGTCTCTCATGGTTTGCTTTTCTGCATCTCTTGCTTTCAGAGGGGGCCGCGGTGCTGGTCAGCATGCTCAGTAAGTCGGTGCTGCATCGCTTTCACTTCCACAAGCCTGTGCACAGTGTCAGCTTCTCCCCGGATGGCAGGTGAGGGGAGTCGGACCACAGTTAATTGTAGCATTAATGCAAGCGGGTCCTTCTCTGTATCCAATTATGTCACAGTGAGAGAATACGTGCCATGTACAGCGATATTCATCCCAGGCGCCTACACAAAGTATGTGTTCTGTCTACACGTGTAGCAACATTCTGTACAAATTACATGTGCTCTGTCTACACGTGTAGCAACATTCATTCTAAATGCCTGTAGGAAGCGCATGCTTGGTCTACGTGAACAGCTGCGTTCATTCTAGCGGCATACAGATTGCATGTGCTCTGTGCACATGTGCAGCAACATTCTGTACAGGGTGCATTTGCTCTGTGCAGATGTGCAGCAACATTCTGTACAGGGTGCATGTGCTCTGTGTACATGTGCAGCAACATTCTGTACAGGGTGCATGTATTCTCTGCACATGTGCAGCAACATTCTGTACAGGGTGCATGTGCTCGTGTGCAGCAACATTCTGTACAGGGTGCATGTGCATATGTGTAGCAACATTCTGTACAGGGTGCATGTGCTCTTTGTACATGTGCAGCAACATTCTGTACAGGGTGCGTGTACTCTCTGCACATGAGCAGCAACATTCTGTACAGAGTGCATGTGCTCTGTGCACATGTGCAGCGATTTGTATTCTAGGTTCCTGCAGAGAACATGTTCTGTTTGTGCAGTAGTATTCATCGTAGATGCCTACAGATTACCCTCTGTGTCTAACACTGCTACACTCGGTTCTCTCTATTCTAGGTGACTACAAAGAGCGCCTGAACCCTCAGCCACTTGCCAGATACAAAATTGGGACAGGCTGAGAGGGCACTAATTAAAGGGCACCCTCAAGAGGATGTAAACAAAATAAATATGCTTGTCTTAGTCCTCAAACTGTTTCATAGAAAAGATCTTGTTCCTCTGATAGCCAATGCTGTCCTCCCAGAGTCCTCTATTAAAGTATTAAAAGTGTGCAGTGGAACACATAATTCCACTCTGTCCCCCAGTTGTGTTTTTGAGGTTCAGTTCTCTTTGAGTTGCTGTATAATGTTCGGTTGTAGATGGAGAAACTTAAGCAAAAGTGCTAACGTTTGCACGGCCGAGTCCACCTGCTTTCTTCTCACTTGGCATGCTCCCAGAAGACCATAACTGTGGCCATTACCCTCACAGTCACTTCCGTGGCACGGAACACGAAGGGTGCTGCCATTCACCACCTAGAGCTGGCAGGGATGATTTCTAGTACCACTACGGATCCCTGTGACCTCCTCTAGATGCCACAGATTCAAATAGAATATGAGGCATTTCCTTGGGCTTTCAGGGCAGTCGAAGGCTGCTGAACTGTTACTGTGTTGAGTAGTGTTGTTTACCACTCATACCTCTTGGCTGCAGTAATTGTGCTCTCTAATTGGACTGGCCACTTCCTCCTTTTCAGTCCCTGACTCTTTTCAGGGTACTGTTTTTGGGAGACCAGCCCTTATTTCAGGCGGAAGGGCTTAGAAACTCAGAATGCAGTGTAACATACATTACAATAAGTAACTTGACTGTTAAATGTGACATGATACATTACAGTTAGTAATTTGACTGTTCCTTGTGATGGTGAAGTCACACCCCTTTCAGACTGTGACGGTCGATGGGCCAAGTCCTTTACCCGGATGCTGTTCAAGCCTTCCATGGGCTACTCGGTTAGGGGGGGGGCAGTCCATTGCCATGTCTTCCTTGGGTCTTTCCAGTCAGCCGAGCTTTGTTTGCTGATGGATCAGGTTACTTCTGGAAGGCGGTCAAGCTCCTCGTGCAAGCGGATCGGTCTTCCTGATTGGATGACACAGGGTGTGGTATCACAGGTGATACTGAAGTCAGTGTAGAGATTGATAGCAGCAGTGGATGTTAGGTTGGAAAGTACTGCAGATGATTACTAGGTGGTGTCGGGCATCCACAATTTATCACCTCAAATAAGAACCTTATTGTGACCCACCAGCCAAGCTTGGCAATACCCTGTGGCGAGTTTTTCACTGCTGGCCATACTTTCCCTTTCTGAAGTGGCGTAGTCTATCTGGGGCCGCCCCTTTGTCCACATGGAGTTTTGGAGTCCCTGACACTGATCCCTGCCTCCGGATACTTGTCTGTGGGATCTTCTAATGGGGCAGCAGGTAGTTCCTGCAAGATTCTTTGAGTGCAGGGTCAAGACTGATTTGCATGTGATTAGGTCCAAACTGGGGAGGCATGGTGAGACAAAAACAAACAATGGATTAAACCCAGATCTGTGAGTGGGGGTGGGTGTTTGAAAAGTTTCAGCACTCCGTCCATCAACTTGTTGTGTTTCCAAGTATCCAGGGTATGCCCAGACGTGGGTCCCGGGATCACTATGCCACTGGAATCAAGCTAGCCTGGCTGATGAATGGTAATACCCTGAAACCGGTACCAGGATGCTTGCTTCCGGACCTGGCCTGGCAGTTCCGGCTGGACTCTTCCCATGCGGAGCAGGGTCTAGACTGAGTTGGCATATGACTGGGTTCAAACTGGGGTGGCATGGTGAGCAAAAGAACGATGGATTCAACCCAGATCTGTGACTGGATGTTTAAAAAGTTTGAGCACTACGCCCATCATCTTGTTGTGTAGCTATATTTTCATTTACCACTTGTTTTCTAGGGAAATAACAATGTTGCTCATTGATTGGAAGCCCCCCCCCCCCCCCACCCCCCCCCACCCCAAAGTTACTAAAATTGTGCACTTGACTCTCACAAGATAGTGACGCCATGCTGACGAGGCTTGCTTCAAGGTGTGACGGGCGGGAGGCGTGTGCTCTGGGAGATGAGTAGAACACAAGGTATATAGGTAGCAGTGAGAAGCATCCAGGCCATGGAAAACTAGACACTGACAAAGGGAGTGTGCTGGAAACCTCACCCACCTACCAAGTACACAGGCTCCTGGGCGGGTAGACTGGAACACCATACGTGCAGGTGGGGATAAGGGAAACCACCATCTTCTGCAGCACCCGTGTGGGGTTCAGTGGATCCTCACTGTTCACCAATCTACCCCTAGAGCACACATCCCACATACATACCAGACACATCCTTCATACTTTGGCCGGACATGATGAACGTAAGACATCCCACTTACGGGGACTGGACAGACCGTTGCTATGGAAAGCAGGCTGGCAGCCTCCTCGGAGGGGTGGCAGTCACTTCCTAGCCTTAGTGCCAAGAGTGGTAGCCACTCTCACTCTGAACGAAGGTGCACTTTGTGTGGACAATCAAATGACATGGAGCAACTCGCAAGGGGTCACATCATTGTTGAGTTTACTGGAGAAATTATAAAGGACTGTCCATAAATAATGCAAGGCATCAGAGCTTCCCAGAGCTGTGCATAGAGAAGGTTTGTCCCAGCAGCTTTCGAGTGCAGAAACTACATGTAGTTCAGGGAGACTGATGAATGCAGGCTGGTGGAGGCATGACAACTCACTGCGCCTAGCAGCAATGGGTTTGTACATCCGCAGCCACACATCACTGAGGGCTCACAAACCCAGATTGAATGTAGTAAGTAGTGGTAGAAATCAGCATGGTTCTGAGCCTCTGTAGGGACCTTGATCACCAGTGTTTTCACCTGACACCTTCATGGCAACAGCCCTAATGCACAGTGCGCATGTTAGTAACTGAGGTATGCTGGTTGGAAATCACTACCAAAATGGGTGCGGAGGCTACACCCCTCGTATTGCCTAGATTATTTAATTGTGACTAATGTGTGCAGCAGTTCATACAGTCTCTAATCTATATTTCTTCTGCAGGAAGTTTGTGATCACAAAGGATAATGTGGCTTTGATGTACCACGCCCCAGGGAAGAAGCGAGAATTCAATGCCTTTGTCCTGGACAAGAGTTACTATGGCCCCTACGATGAGACCACCTGCATCGACTGGACTGATGATTCCAAGTGAGTGTGACCTCTGCCCCGAGACCACGCCTTCAGTTGCACTGACCCATGTAGTATCACTCTTGCTTATTTTGCCTCGTGTTGCCATATTTCAGACTTCAGGATTTCCCTCCGCCATCCTATTCTCCTTTTCACTTTCCGATATCTCCAATTTCGGCTCCTAGGTTTAACTCTCTCTTATATCCTCAGCTGCAAGTCTCAGCACCTGGGTTTTCCCCTCATATATTCTTTTCACCTTGTTTGACACCTAGATCTCCAAACCATGCACTGCAGGCTCTCTCCACATCAGTGGGGGTTTCCTTCAACTAAGCTGCACCCCCTGGGCTCTTTCCACAGTCTGTTCATCTTCTTCAATCCACACACCCCTAATTTCTGTACTTTAGACTTTTTCCACAATATAGCTTGCCAGATGTAACCTTTCTACCATTAATTATGGCGGTGGAAACTCTTCCCTGCTCTTCTACTCCTCTGTCTCTTGTCCAATCCCCCACACTTTCCCTGACCCATGTGAGACCAATGCCTGTGCTCTTGCCTCATCCCTCAGTCCTGCCTCTTCCAAGGGATGGGGAGGTACACCTTCATCGCTCTGTGCTCCTTGTCTGACACAGGCACCCCAAATTCTCCTCTGGCATTCAACTATGCCAAGGAGTGCCTTCTGACTCTAGAAAGAAGCCCCCCATCCCCATCTCCTTTGAGCATCAGTGATTCATTCCCCTTAAAAGCCTGAGGTTAGTGAGTCTTAAAACATACATTTTCCTAGTTGTCTCTTTAGTTCTGGGCTTCGCTGGCTGATACGTTGATGAGGATACTGTATCAATGAAAACTCAGGGGTACTGTCTGTCCAGGGAGGGATGTAGCAGAAGATCCTACAGAGAACCCTTTTACATTGTGTGATGCACTCTGCAAATATACCTAAGACTGGGCTGTCCCCGGCTCGTGTCGTATGATGCTCATGTACCTCCGCCCCTTAGACTTGACTCTCCCATGCTCGTTGTCTCTGTTGAACCATGCATCCCAAGTATCTGTATGTGGGGCTCTCCCCGGCTAGTATCGTATGATGCTCATGTACCTCCGCCCCTTAGACTTGACTCTCCCATGCTCGTCGTCTCTGTTGAACCATGCATCCCAAGTATCTGCATGTGGAGCTCCACCCAGCTCGTGTCGTATGATGCTCATTTAGCTCCACCCCTTAGACTTAACTCTCCCATTCTCGTCGTCTCTATTGAACCATGCATCCCAAGTATCTGCATATGGAGCTCTACTCGGCTCGTGTCGTATGATGCTCATGTAGCTCCACCCCTTAGACTTGAGACTCTCTCATTCTCGTTGTCTCTATTGAACCATGCATCCCAAGTATCTGCATGTGGGGCTCTCCCCGGCTCGTATCGTATGATGCTCATGTAGCTCCACCCCTTAGACTTGACTCTCCCATGCTCGTCGTCTCTATTGAACCATGCATCCCAAGTATCTGCATGTGGGGCTCTCCCCGGCTCGTGTCGTATGATGCTCATGTAGCTCCACCCCTTAGACTTGACTCTCCCATGCTCGTCGTCTCTATTGAACCATGCATCCCAAGTATCTGCATGTGGAGCTCTACCCGGCTCGTGTCGTATGATGCTCATGTAGCTCCACCCCTTAGACTTGACTCTCCCATGCTCGTCGTCTGTATTGAACCATGCATCCCAAGTATCTGTATTTGGGGCTCTCACCGGCTAGTATTGTATGATGCTCATGTAGCTCCACCCCTTATACTTTACTCTCCCATGCTCGTCATCTCTATTGAACCATGCATTTCAAGTATCTGCATGTGCGGCTCTCCCCGGCTCGTATCGTATGATGCTCCTGTACCTCCACTCCTTAGACTTGAGATTCTCCCTTGCTCGTCGTCTCTATTGAACCATGCATCCCGGGTATCTGCATGTGGGGCTCTCCTTGGCTCATATCGTATGATGCTCCTGTACCTCCACCCCTTATACTTGACTCTCCCATGCTCGTCGTCTCTATTGAACCATGCATCCCAAGTATCTGCATGTGGAGCTCTACCCGGCTCGTGTCGTATGATGCTCATGTAGCTCCACCCCTTAGACTTGACTCTCCCATGCTCGTCGTCTCTATTGAACCATGCATCCAAAGTATCTGTATTTGGGGCTCTCACCGGCTTGTATTGTATGATGCTCATGTAGCTCCACCCCTTATACTTGACTCTCCCATGCTCGTCATCTCTATTGAACCATGCATTTCAAGTATCTGCATGTGCGGCTCTCCCCGGCTCGTATCGTATGATGCTCCTGTACCTCCACTCCTTAGACTTGAGATTCTCCCTTGCTCGTCGTCTCTATTGAACCATGCATCCCGGGTATCTGCATGTGGGGCTCTCCTTGGCTCATATCGTATGATGCTCCTGTACCTCCACCCCTTATACTTGACTCTCCCATGCTCGTCATCTCTATTGAACCATGCATCCCGGGTATCTGCATGTGGGGCTCTCCTTAGCTCATATCGTATGATGCTCCTGTACCTCCACCCCTTATACTTGACTCTCCCATGCTCGTCGTCTCTATTGAACCATGCATCCCAAGTATCTGCATGTGGAGCTCTACCCGGCTCGTGTCGTATGATGCTCATGTAGCTCCACCCCTTAGACTTGACTCTCCCATGCTCGTCATCTCTATTGAACCATGCATCCCGGGTATCTGCATGTGGGGCTCTCCTTGGCTCATATCGTATGATGCTCATGTACCTCCACCCCTTATACTTGACTCTCCCATGCTCGTCGTCTCTATTGAACCATGCATCCCAAGTATCTGCATGTGGAGCTCCACCCAGCTCGTGTCGTATGATGCTCATGTACCTACACTCCTTAGACTTGACTCTCCCTTGCTCGTCTCTATTGAACCATGCATCCCGGGTATCTGCATGTGGGGCTCTCCTTGGCTCATATCGTATGATGCTCATGTACCTCCACCCCTTATACTTGACTCTCCCATGCTCGTCGTCTCTATTGAACCATGCATCCCAAGTATCTGCATGTGGAGCTCCACCCAGCTCGTGTCGTATGATGCTCATGTACCTACACTCCTTAGACTTGACTCTCCCTTGCTCGTCTCTATTGAACCATGCATCCCGGGTATCTGCATGTGGGGCTCTCCTTGGCTCATATCGTATGATGCTCCTGTACCTCCACCCCTTATACTTGACTCTCCCATGCTCGTCGTCTCTATTGAACCATGCATCCCAAGTATCTGTATGTGGGGCTCTCCTTGGCTCATATCGTATGATGCTCATGTACCTCCACCCCTTATACTTGACTCTCCCATGCTCGTCGTCTCTATTGAACCATGCATCCCAAGTATCTGCATGTGTGGCTCTCCCCGGCTCGTGTCGTATGATGCTCATGTACCTACACTCCTTAGACTTGAGACTCTCCCTTGCTCGTCTCTATTGAACCATGCATCCCAGGTATCTGCATGTGGAGCTCTCCCCTACTTATTGCCTCTGATGACCCCCGAATCTTGATGTTGCCCCTGTCCCACGTGCTTCCATGCTGGGGTGAAAGTCCATCTGTGAGGGTTGAAACTACTGTGAGCTATTCACATCATGGAGAGTACTAGATTATTTCAGAGGTTGAAAGAATGAGTTAACTTAAATGAACATTTCTCTGTGAAGTGAACCAAATGATCATGTTACCTCAAAAGTACCCAGATGGTAGTCTCCATGCTTGTACTTCAGTCCACAACCAAGGCTGTGCTTAAGTGTAGTCAATAAATGTTTGAACATGTGGGGCCTGATTCCCAAAGATAGCTCACACACATGAGTAATTTATACTTTTGACTAAGTTTACTACTTTTGGCTCATTCACAAAATCCGAGCACTGATAAGGCAACATGGAAGTGGGGAATTAAGATAAATCTCTAAAGGAAATAATATTACGGTACAGTATTCAAAATAGTTATTAATCGAAGTTAATGTTAAAACATATAGAAGCACAGTTCGTATTTAATTCTACAGCATTTTAATACACAGCCTGTACCAGATAAGTTCTAGTTGAGGGAGGAGCTCTCGCTCTTTCTTAAACTCCACAGCATTTCAGACTTGAAAGGTGCAGTAAAAGACATTCTCTTAAGAAATTAGCAACCGCTTGGTCATTGATTCATGATGAATGGACAGACTCTAAGTGCTATATGTTTTTGGATCTAGAGGTGGTGACATTTGCAGCTAAATAAAAAACTGAAATTCTACATGCTGTCATTTCTGTCAGTGAGGCGTTGTGTTACAATTTCTATAACAAAAATGTTGTAGCAAGAGTATTGACTTGCAAAATATGTTCAGGGTAAATATAGATTTACTGTTAATAAATTCAGATTCACATACCTTGAACATATTGTAGATATTTGTAAAGACCCGAAGAGTATACTTATTTATATATACTGAGAAGATGTTGAACCTAAATGTGGTCCTTATACATTTCTGGGAATTACAATGCGCACCCCTCACAATGTTCTTTTTCTCTAGGTGCTTCGTTGTTGGGAGTCGGGACATGTCCACCTGGGTGTTTGGAGCAGAGCGCTGGGCCAATCTGGTGTATTATTCCCTAGGAGGCCACAAGGATGCCATTGTTGGGTGCTTCTTTGAAGAGAACAGTTTGGATGTAAGTTGGATGAGTGTCTGTTGTAGAACATGTACTCTCAGGGTCAAATTCTAGAAAACTTTGGAACTGTCTGATTTTAAATAGGACATTACGCCCTTGCTGATGTGCTAGGACTTGTATTTCCGCATTTACCTTTGTTTAGGACCAACATTCCACTCAAACCTCCAAGTAAGTAGCATCATAGCATGGGACATGTAGAAAGAACATGAAGCAGCATTGATACAAACTCAAAAGACAGTCTGAGGCGATGAAAGGACAGCTTTCCTCAGCAGTTTGAAGATTGCATGTTAAGGTATAAACAGGGAGGTTTTTCTTACATAAATACAAATATTACAACCTACAGGGGCTATAAAGAGAAACTGATGCTTAGCCATAGACCTAACAATGCCACATTGTAGAGCGTTGAAAGAGGAGGCCTCTCCTAGCCATAGTTATGCGGATTACACATTAGAGAAGCTTTCAGCTAGAAGCTTACCGTAGAGGAAGGTACATAGCTGAGAATTGTAGTTTCTCTGCCAAGGTTACCAACTGGGATAAGGTGGTGACCGGTTTCTGATCGAGGTGATGTTACTAATAAAGGGTGGACTGCCCGCTGAGACCGTGACACCGTCCGCGATTAAAGCCATTCCTTGCCATTTGGGGGACTGAGTCCCCTTTGTGGTGCTAGCGCATGACGTGGCGAGGCAAACTAGTGCCGAAATAAGGGAGGTGACTGCCTATGTTGACAAATAGCGTCAGTGCTGTTGCCTGAATTGACCAAATGCTACCAGTTGCGGGTTATCGTAAGAGTGCCTAGAGCAGGGTGTGCGTTATGATGAGCTGGCCGCAGTATTTGTTAATGTTTTGATGATACTAAAAGATGAAAGATTTGTTACTGTGCTTAGCCCGTTGAGGTCACTGGGATAACGTCTGACTCGATTCAGCGAGAGTTACTAAGTATAACAGATGGGTGAGATTTTAGATCCTTATTTATACCCCAACTGCTTAAAAAAGACCTGCACACTTTGATCTGTTTCATTGGACTTCTGGTATTACTTTATTATTTTCATTTTAGTATCTTTTTATTCACTCCATGAACTTTCTTAATCTGATATCTTTATTTGAGATCTCACCCAGCAGTCCATTTTTGGTTGCTGAGTGAAATGCCATGTCATATCATTTTGTAGGAGCTCCATCTGTGCTTATGAAGCTAGTCACCAAGTTGACTTGAGAAAAGGGGCCTAGTTATTCAAGACGCTCACCTGTAAAAAGCATAATCTAGCTTCCTTTCGGACACTGTGTGTACTTGTGCAGATACTTTGCAGATAAGCGCTGATGCACCTTTAACATACATGATGTTGTTGTTGGTTGTATTCTCAGAGTGTGTTCTGACTATTGTCCTTCATGCTCATCCACTGGTGATTGTTCTTGCTTTGTGAAGTGCCCTAACTTGCTTGGGCAGAGCTGCTTTAGTCTCTCGCACCTCCAGAGAGATGTGGACTTCCTGCCTCTGCTTTGACCTACGTTGCTTTTAAGGTTGACAGAATTGCAACGATGAAAGAGTGCAGATGTGGGAGCAGAAGACATATTTTGAGAGTGGAAAGAACAAGTACAGATCATGTTAAACATTATTAATAGTTCTTAATTTCCTATGATTAAAGTAACAAAACAGGAGGGTGCTAGGAAGTCTGCACTTCTCTTCTAGGCAAGCATAGCAAGTGTCAAGGAAGACTGGGATGAGGTCCTTAAGAGAGCTGCAACTGCCAGGAAAGAGGGTCAGTGGATGATAGAAATTCCAACTAGTTACCCTGCTAGAAAAAGGACAAGTAATGCCAGAATATGCTTTGAGATAAAATGGTAAATTACGTAAATTAAGATAGCATGAAGATTTCTTTTGTTGAAATAGCTCATTTGGAAAAAGGCAACCATTCTCAGTAGTGTCGGGGTCAATCTTTTGTCACAGCCAAGGTCAGTCACACTGAATTAACACAACTCCAATTCTGTTCACATGCAAAATGAGCCATCTACAAGCTCATGCTTGTTCTCAGGAAACACGCACTACGTTTGAAAGTAAATTGTTTGGTTGTTAGACCTGCTGTGTCTCCAACAATAATTGCATTTATTTTTTTTCTCTCTCTCTCTCTCTCTCTCTCTCTCTCTGTCTCTCTGTCTCTCTGTCTCTCTGTCTCTCTCTCCTCTCTCTCCTCTCTCCCCTCTCTCCCCTCTCTCTCTTCTCTCTCTCTTCTTCTCTCTCTTCTTCTCTCTCTTCTCTCTCTCTTCTTCTCTCTCTTCTTCTCTCTCTCTTCTTCTCTCTCTTCTTCTCTCTCTTCTTCTCTCTCTTCTTCTCTCTTCTTCTCTCTTCTTCTCTCTCTTCTCTCTCTTCTCTCTCTTCTCTCTCTTCTCTCTCTTCTCTCTCTTCTCTCTCTTCTCTCTCTTCTCTCTCTCCTCTCTTCTCTCTCTTCTCTCTTCTCTTCTCTCTCCTCTTCTCTCTCTTCTCTCTCTTCTCTCTCTCATTCTCTCTCTTCTCTCTCTTCTCTCTCTTCTCTCTCTCTTCTCTCTCTTCTCTCTCTTCTCTCTCCTCTCTCTCTCTTCTCTCTCTCTCTCCTCTCTCTTCTCTCTCTCCTCTCTCTCTTCTCTCTTCTCTCCTCTCTCCCCTCTCTCCCCTCTCCCCCTCTCTCCCTCTCTCTCTTCTCTCTCTCTCCTCTCTCTCTCT
The DNA here is from genome assembly GCF_031143425.1 of Pleurodeles waltl. Classification (NCBI taxonomy): domain Eukaryota; kingdom Metazoa; phylum Chordata; class Amphibia; order Caudata; family Salamandridae; genus Pleurodeles; species Pleurodeles waltl. The sequence goes on along the minus strand of NC_090447.1, from coordinate 1,528,429,800 downwards.
TCTCTCTCTTCTCTCTCTCTCTCTCTTCTCTCTCTCTTCTCTCTCTCTTCTCTCTCGCTTCTCTCTCTCTTCTCTCTCTTCTTCTCTCTCTTCTTCTCTCCCCTCTCTCCCCTCTCTCCCCCTCTCTCCCCTCTCTCCCTCTCTCCCCTCTCTCTCTTCTCTCTCTTCTCTCTCTTCTCTCTCTTCTCTCTCTTCTCTCTCTTCTCTCTCTTCTCTCTCTTCTCTCTCTTCTCTCTCTTCTCTCTCTTCTCTCTCTTCTCTCTCTTCTCTCTCTTCTCTCTCTTTTCTCTTCTTTTCTCTCTCTTCTCTCTCTTCTCTCTCTCTTCTCTCTCTTCTCTCTCTTCTCTCTCTTCTCTCTCTTCTCTCTCTTCTCTCTCTTCTCTCTCTCTTCTCTCTCTCTTCTCTCTCTCTTCTCTCTCTCCTCTCTCCCCTCTCTCCTCTCTCTCCTCTCTCTCCCTCTCTCTCTCCTCTCTCTCCTCTCTCTCCTCTCTCTCTCTTCTCTCTTTTCTCTCTCTTTTCTCTCTCTCTTTCTCTCTCTTCTCTCTTCTCTCTCTTTTCTCTCTCTTCTCTCTCTCTTCTCTCTCTCTTCTCTCTCTCTTCTCTCTCTCCTCTCTCCCCTCTCTCCTCTCTTCTCTCTCTTCCTCTCTCTCTCTCTCTCTTCTCTCTTTTCTCTCTCTTTTCTCTCTCTTTTCTCTCTCTTCTCTCTTCTCTCTCTTTTCTCTCTCTTTTCTCTCTCTCTTCTCTCTCTCTTCTCTCTCTCTTCTTCTCTCTTCTTCTCTCTTCTTCTCTCTCTCTTCTCTCTCTCTTCTCTCTCTCTGTCTCTCTCTCTTCTCTCTCTCTTCTCTCTCTCTTCTCTCTCTCTTCTCTCTCTCTTCTTCTCTCTCTTCTTCTCTCTCTTCTTCTCTCTCTTCTTTCTCTCTTCTTCTCTCTTCTTCTCTCTTCTTCTCTCTTCTTCTCTCTTCTTCTCTCTCTCCAATATGAGCCACATACCCAAGGCATTCATCACACCTAACACACAATAGTGCCTCAACCTTCACACACTTGTGTACTTTGAATATCTGCAGCACTGCGCACAAATACACACTTTACTGCTGTCTTGAACCTCCCTGCGTTAAAAGTTAGCTGTGGATTTACTGGTGGTGATTGGGTGCATTCATGTTTTGTCTGTCTGAGTAGCTCCCTATTTATTTTGTTTGCTGTGTTACAGCTGTATACTCTCAGCCAAGATGGGGCTCTGTGTGCCTGGCAGTGTGACACCGAGCTGGATGGCCTCCTACCACGGCTTCCTAAGGACACAACTGCATCCACAAAGGCTAGCTCTGATAACAAACCGGAAGCAGAGGATGACGTTGATGACCTAGAAGAGCAGAGAGGAGAGGAGATCCATGGGAAGGCCAATCCTGAAACTGCAGAGCGAGCTGGGAAGGTCAAATACTCAAGACTATCAAAGTACGTGGGGCGGGAGGGAAGGGTAGCTTAAGGATCCAGAACAGGGTGTGATTCTGGGTAAGCATTGGAAGTAGGGCGAAAGATAACCCGTTCCTTGTCATCCTACAAAAACATCAGTCCAAAGCAGATGTATCCTTCCCCGTCATTTATTGAAGAACTTGCTGTCGCCATAGGAATCCCACCATTTGGTCTTACTTCATTCAATGTCTAGGTGCTTACCCACATGTTAATCTTGCTCTCTCTGCTTACACTTGTGTTTCTGCTCTTCAGGCACTTCTTCAACAAAGAGGGAGATTTTAACAACCTGACTGCAGCTTTCTTCCATAAGAAGACGCACCTCCTGGTGACTGCTTTGCTTCTGGCATCTTCCACCTCCACGAGATGCCAGACTTCACCCTCATCCACTCGCTGAGGTTAAGTGCCCACTTCTTTCAGCACCGCACACATGGCCTCCGTCTTTACCTTCCCAGAGTAGGTTGTCCTTTCATTCCATCCACCTCCCTACCCCCACATCACCATTTACCTTGTGATAGAAGGACTGGGTGGGCTGTAGAGAGGCTTTCCATTAAGAGTAATTGATTCGTAATATCTGAGACAAGACTGCATCAGAAAACCTTCATCCATGAGACACACACTTTCATGAAGTGAATATTGAAGCTCAGAAAACACTTGCTGTCTCTAGCTTACTTTCGCTTTTTTTAGTTTTTGTTGACATTGTACGACCAGAAGAGCAATGACTCCAGATTTTTTGAGGTGTTAGCTTGAATATCACCAAAGTCCTAGATGGCATAGGGTTGTTGGGTGGGTTTTTTTCTACTGTCATTGACTTGATTTCTGTCCTTGGTGTGTCTTCAAAATTATTCCAAACTTTTGTGATGCTTGAGTTTATATGGAATATTGTGTGAGTAAAGCATGGATTAGGGTGTGGGGATGTTCAGATAGTATTCATTCTGTTTTTGTGTAAATGGTTTGTGCACCATGGTATAGCGTTTTGATGTCCATCGCGTGCAAGCTGAATGAAATAAGGATATTGGGTAGAGAGATGCCATTTTTACTCACATGCATAGTGTAGGAAGTTGGCTCTGTATGTGCTATTTCAAAGTAAGGAATAGCATGCACAGAGTCCAAGGGTTCCCCTTAGAGGTAAAATAGTGGTAAAAATAGATAATACTAATGCTCTATTTTGTGGTAGTGTGGTCGAGCAGTAGGCTTATCCAAGGAGTAGTGTTAAGCATTTGTTGTACATACACATAGACAATAAATGAGGTACACACACTCAGAGACAAATCCAGCCAATAGGTTTTGTTATAGAAAAATATCTTTTCTTAGTTTATTTTAAGAACCACAGGTTCAAATTTAACATGTAATATCTTGTTTGAAAGGTATTGCAGGTAAGTACATTAGGAACTTTGAATCATTTCAATTGCATGTATACTTTTCAAGTTATTCACAAATAGCTATTTTAAAAGTGGACACTTAGTGCAATTTTCACAGTTCCTGGGGGAGGTAAGTTTTTGTTAGTTTTACCAGGTAAGTAAGACACTTACAGGGTTCAGTTCTTGGTCCAAGGTAGCCCACCGTTGGGGGTTCAGAGCAACCCCAAAGTTACCACACCAGCAGCTCAGGGCCGGTCAGGTGCAGAGTTCAAAGTGGTGCCCAAAACGCATAGGCTAGAATGGAGAGAAGGGGGTGCCCCGGTTCCAGTCTGCCAGCAGGTAAGTACCCGCGTCTTCGGAGGGGAGACCAGGGGGGTTTTGTAGGGCGCCGGGGGGGACACAAGCCCACACAGAAATTTCACCCTCAGCGGCGCGGGGGCGGCCGGGTGCAGTGTTAGAACAAGCGTCGGGTTCGCAATGGAATTCAATGAGAGATCAAGGGATCTCTTCAGCGCTGCAGGCAGGCAAGGGGGGGCTTCCTCGGAGAAACCTCCACTTGGGCAAGGGAGAGGGACTCCTGGGGGTCACTTCTGCAGTGAAAGTCCGGTCCTTCAGGTCCTGGGGGCTGCGGGTGCAGGGTCTTTTCCAGGCGTCGGGACTTAGGTTTCAGAGAGTCGCGGTCAGGGGAAGCCTCGGGATTCCCTCTGCAGGCAGCGCTGTGGGGGCTCAGGGGGGACAGGTTTTGGTACTCACAGTCGTAGAGTAGTCTGGGGGTCCTCCCTGAGGTGTTGGTTCTCCACCAGCCGAGTCGGGGTCGCCGGGTGCAGTGTTGCAAGTCTCACGCTTCTTGCGGGGAGATTGCAGGGTTCTTTAAAGCTGCTCCTTTGGATAAAGTTGCAGTCTTTTTGGAGCAGGTCCGCTGTCCTCGGGAGTTTCTTGTCGTCGTCGAAGCAGGGCAGTCCTCAGAGGATTCAGAGGTCGCTGGTCCCTTTGGAAGGCGTCGCTGGAGCAGAGTCCTTTGGAAGGCAGGAGACAGGCCGGTGAGTTTCTGGAGCCAAGGCAGTTGTTGTCTTCTGGTCTTCCTCTGCAGGGGTTTTCAGCTAGGCAGTCCTTCTTCTTGTTGTTGCAGGAATCTAATTTCTAGGTTCAGGGAGAGCCCTTAAATACTAAATTTAAGGGCGTGTTTAGGTCTGGGGGGTTAGTAGCCAATGGCTACTAGCCCTGAGGGTGAGTACACCCTCTTTGTGCCTCCTCCCAAGGGGAGGGGGTCACATCCCTAATCCTATTGGGGGAATCCTCCATCTGCAAGATGGAGGATTTCTAAAAGTTAGTCACCTCAGCTCAGGACACCTTAGGGGCTGTCCTGACTGGCCAGTGACTCCTCCTTGTTATTCTCATTATTTTCTCCGGCCTTGCCGCCAAAAGTGGGGGCCGGGGCCGGAGGGGGCGGGCAACTCCACTAGCTGGAGTGTCCTGCGGTGCTGTGACAAAGGGGTGAGCCTTTGAGGCTCACCGCCAGGTGTTACAGCTCCTGCCTGGGGGAGGTGTTAGCATCTTTGTGCAGGCTTTGTTACTGGCCTCAGAGTGACAAAGGCACTCTCCCCATGGGGCCAGCAACATGTCTCTAGTGTGGCAGGCTGCTGGAACCAGTCAGCCTACACAGATAGTCGGTTAAGTTTCAGGGGGCACCTCTAAGGTGCCCTCTGTGGTGTATTTTACAATAAAATGTACACTGGCATCAGTGTGCATTTATTGTGCTGAGAAGTTTGATACCAAACTTCCCAGTTTTCAGTGTAGCCATTATGGTGCTGTGGAGTTCGTGTTTGACAGACTCCCAGACCATATACTCTTATGGCTACCCTGCACTTACAATGTCTAAGGTTTTGCTTAGACACTGTAGGGGCACAGTGCTCATGCACTGGTGCCCTCACCTATGGTGTAGTGCACCCTGCCTTAGGGCTGTAAGGCCTGCTAGAGGGGTGTCTTACCTATACTGCATAGGCAGTGAGAAGCTGGCATGGCACCCTGAGGGGAGTGCCATGTCGACTTACTCAGTTTGTTCTCACTAGCACACACAAGCTGGTAAGCAGTGTGTCTGTGCTGGGTGAGAGGTCTCTAGGGTGGCATAATACATGCTGCAGCCCTTAGAGACCTTCCCTGGCATCAGGGCCCTTGGTACCAGAGGTACCAGTTACAAGGGACTTATCTGGATGCCAGGGTGTGCCAATTGTGGAATCAAAAGTACAGGTTAGGGAAAGAACACTGGTGCTGGGGCCTGGTTAGCAGGCCTCAGCACACTTTCAATTCAAAACATAGCATCAGCAAAGGCAAAAAGTCAGGGGGTAACCATGCCAAGGAGGCATTTCCTTACACAACCTCCCCCCCCCCCCCCCCCAAACGAAAGAGGATGAGACTAACCTTTCCCAAGAGAGTCTTCATTTTCTAAGTGGAAGAACCTGGAAAGGCCATCTGCATTGGCATGGGCAGTCCAGCTCTGTGTTCCACTATAAAGTCCATTCCCTGTAGGGAGATGGACCACCTCAACAGTTTTGGATTTTCACCTTTCATTTGCATCAGCCATCTGAGAGGTCTGTGGTCAGTCTGAACTAGGAAGTGAGTACCAAAGAGGTATGGTCTCAGCTTCTTCAGGGACCAAACCACAGCAAAGGCCTCCCTCTCAATGGCACTCCAACGCTGCTCCCTGGGGAGTAACCTCCTGCTAATGAAAGCAACAGGCTGGTCAAGGCCATCATCATTTGTTTGGGACAAAACTGCCCCTATCCCATGTTCAGAGGCATCTGTTTGCAGAATGAATTGCTTGGAGTAATCTGGAGCTTTTAGAACTGGTGCTGTGCACATAGCTTGTTTCAGGGTGTCAAAGGCCTGTTGGCATTCTACAGTCCAGTTTACTTTCTTGGGCATTTTCTTGGAGGTGAGTTCTGTGAGGGCTGTCACAATGGATCCATATCCCTTCACAAACCTCCTGTAGTACCCAGTCAAGCCAAGGAATGCCCTGACTTGAGTCTGGGTTTTTGGAGCTGCCCAGTCCAGAATAGTCTGGATCTTAGGCTGGAGTGGCTGAACTTGGCCTCCACCTACAAGGTGTCCCAAGTAAACCACAGTTCCCTGCCCTATCTGGCATTTGGATGCCTTGATAGAGAGGCCTGCAGATTGCAGAGCCTTCAAAACCTTCTTCAGGTGGACCAGGTGATCCTGCCAGGTGGAGCTGAAGACAGCAATATCATCAAGATAAGCTGCACTAAAGGATTCCAGCCCAGCAAGGACTTGATTCACCAACCTTTGGAAGGTGGCAGGGGCATTCTTTAAACCAAAGGGCATAACAGTGAACTGATAATGCCCATCAGGTGTGGAGAATGCTGTCTTTTCTTTTGCTCCAGGGGCCATTTTGATTTGCCAGTACCCTGCTGTTAAGTCAAAGGTACTTAAGAATTTGGCAGCCCCTAATTTGTCTATTAGCTCATCAGCTCTAGGAATGGGATGAGCATCTGTCTTTGTGACAGAGTTGAGACCTCTGTAGTCCACACAAAACCTCATCTCTCTCTTTCCTTCTTTGGTGTGAGGTTTGGGGACTAAGACCACTGGGCTAGCCCAGGGGCTGTCAGAGTACTCAATTACTCCCAATTCCAGCATCTTGTGGACTTCCACCTTGATGCTTTCCTTAACTTGGTCAGACTGTCTAAATATTTTGTTTTTGACAGGCATGCTGTCTCCTGTGTCCACATCATGGGTACACAGGTGTGTCTGACCAGGGGTTAGGGAAAAGAGTTCAGCAAACTGCTGCAGGACCTTCCTGCAGTCAGACTGCTGTTGGCTAGAGAGGGTGTTTGAGTAGATCACTCCATCTACTGAGCCATCTTTAGGGTCTGATGAGAGGAGATCAGGGAGAGGTTCACTCAGCTTCCTGGTCCTCATCTGTTACCATCAACAGATTTACATCAGCCCTGTCATGGAAGAGCTTAAGGCGGTTCACATGGATCACCCTCTTGGGGCTCCTGCTTGTGCCCAGGTCCACCAGGTAGGTGACCTGACTCTTCCTTTCTAGTACTGGGTAAGGGCCACTCCATTTGTCCTGGAGTGCCCTGGGAGCCACAGGCTCCAGAACCCAGACTTTCTGCCCTGGTTGAAATTCAACCAGTGCAGCCTTTTGGTCATACCACAACTTCTGGAGTTGTTGGCTGGCCTCAAGGTTTTTACTTGCCTTTTCCATGTACTCTGCCATCCTTGAGCGAAGGCCAAGTACATAGTCCACTATGTCTTGTTTAGGCTCATGAAGAGGTCTCTCCCAGCCTTCTTTAACAAGAGCAAGTGGTCCCCTTACAGGGTGGCCAAACAGAAGTTCAAAGGGTGAGAATCCTACTCCCTTCTGAGGCACCTCTCTGTAAGCGAAAAGCAGACATGGCAGGAGGACATCCCATCTCCTTTTGAGTTTTTCTGGGAGCCCCATGATCATGCCCTTTAATGTCTTGTTGAATCTCTCAACAAGGCCATTAGTTTGTGGATGATTTGGTGTAGTGAATTTGTAAGTCACTCCACACTCATTCCACATGTGTTTTAGGTATGCTGACATGAAGTTGGTACCTCTGTCAGACACCACCTCCTTAGGGAAACCCACTCTGGTAAAGATACCAATGAGGGCCTTGGCTACTGCAGGGGTGTAAGGAAATGCCTCCTTGGCATGGTTGCCCCCTGACTTTTTGCCTTTGCTGATGCTATGTTTACAATTGAAAGTGTGCTGAGGCCTGCTAACCAGGCCCCAGCACCAGTGTTCTTTCCCTAACCTGTACTTTTGTATCCACAATTGGCAGACCCTGGCATCCAGATAAGTCCCTTGTAACTGGTACTTCTAGTGCCAAGGGCCCTGATGCCAAGGAAGGTCTCTAAGGGCTGCAGCATGTCTTATGCCACCCTGGAGACCTCTCACTCAGCACAGACACACTGCTTGCCAGCTTGTGTGTGCTAGTGAGAACAAAACGAGTAAGTCGACATGGCACTCCCCTCAGGGTGCCATGCCAGCCTCTCACTGCCTATGCATGTATAGGTCAGTCACCCCTCTAGCAGGCCTTACAGCCCTAAGGCAGGGTGCACTATACCATAGGTGAGGGTACCAGTGCATGAGCATGGTACCCCTACAGTGTCTAAACAAAACCTTAGACATTGTAAGTGCAGGGTAGCCATAGGAGTATATGGTCTGGGAGTTTGTCAAACACGAACTCCACAGAACCATAATGGCTACACTGAAAACTGGGAAGTTTGGTATCAAACTTCTTAGCACAATAAATGCACACTGTAAAGAAATGGCTCCCTGTTGCAGTTACCCCCCACTTTTTGCCTGATACTGATGCTGACTTGACTGAGAAGTGTGCTGGGACCCTGCTAACCAGGCCCCAGCACCAGTGTTCTTTCACCTAAAATGTACCATTGATCCCACAATTGGCACACCCTGGCATCCAGATAAGTCCCTTGTAACTGGTACCTCTGGTACCAAGGGCCCTGATGCCAGGGAAGGTCTCTAAGGGCTGCAGCATGTATTATGCCACCCTAGAGACCCCTCACTCAGCACAGACACACTGCTTACAAGCCTGTGTGTGCTAGTGAGAACAAAATGAGTAAGTCGACATGGCACTCCCCTCAGGGTGCCATGCCAGCCTCTCACTGCCTATGCAGTATAGGTAAGACACCCCTCTAGCAGGCCTTACAGCCCCAAGGCAGGGTGCACTATACCATAGGTGAGGGTACCAGTGCATAAGCACTGTACCCCTACAGTGTCTAAGCAAAACCTTAGACATTGTAAGTGCAGGGTAGCCATAAGAGTATATGGTCTGGGAGTCTGTTTTACACGAACTCCACAGCACCATAATGGCTACACTGAAAACTGGGAAGTTTGGTATCAAACTTCTCAGCACAATAAATGCACACTGATGCCAGTGTACATTTTATTGTAAAATACACCACAGAGGGCACCTTAGAGGTGCCCCCTGAAACTTAACCAACTATCTGTGTAGGCTGACTGGTTCCAGCAGCCTGCCACACTAGAGACATGTTGCTGGCCCCATGGGGAGAGTGCCGTTGTCACTCTGAGGCCAGTAACAAAGCCTGCACTGGGTGGAGATGCTAACACCTCCCCCAGGCAGGAGCTGTAACACCTGACGGTGAGCCTCAAAGGCTCACCCCTTTGTCACAGCCCAGCAGGGCACTCCAGCTTAGTGGAGTTGCCCGCCCCCTCCGGCCACGGCCCCCACTTTTGGCGGCAAGGCTGGAGGGAACAAAGAAAGCAACAAGGAGGAGTCACTGGCCAGTCAGGACAGCCCCTAAGGTGTCCTGAGCTGAGTTGTGTAAAGAAATGGCTCCCTGTTGCAGTTACCCCCCACTTTTTGCCTGATACTGATGCTGACTTGACTGAGAAGTGTGCTGGGACCCTGCTAACCAGGCCCCAGCACCAGTGTTCTTTCACCTAAAATGTACCATTGTTTCCACAATTGGCACAACCCTGGCACCTAGGTAAGTCCCTTGTAACTGGTACCCCTGGTACCAAGGGCCCTGATGCCAGGGAAGGTCTCTAAGGGCTGCAGCATGTCTTATGCCACCCTAGGGACCCCTCACTCAGCACAGACACACTGCTTGCCAGCTTGTGTGTGCTGATGGGGAGAAAATGACTAAGTCGACATGGCACTCCCCTCAGGGTGCCATGCCAACCTCCCACTGCCTGTGGCATAGGTAAGTCACCCCTCTAGTAGGCCTTACAGCCCTAAGGCAGGGTGCACTATACCACAGGTGAGGGCATATGTGCATGAGCACTATGCCCCTACAGTGTCTAAGCAAAACCTTAGACATTGTAAGTGCAGGGTAGCCATAAGAGTATATGGGCTGGGAGTCTGTCAAAAACGAACTCCACAGCTCCATAATGGCTACACTGAATACTGGGAAGTTTAGTATCAAACTTCTCAGAATAATAAACCCCCACTGATGCCAGTGTTGGATTTATTAAAAAATGCACACAGAGGGCATCTTAGAGATACCCCCTGTATTTTACCCAATTGTTCAGTGCAGGACTGACTGGTCTGTGCCAGCCTGCTGCTGAGAGACGAGTGTCTGACCTCATGCGGTGAGAGCCTTTGTGCTCTCTGAGGACAGAAACAAAGCCTGCTCTGGGTGGAGGTGCTTCACACCTCCCCCCTGCAGGAACTGTAACACCTAGCAGTGAGCTTCAAAGGCTCAAGCTTCGTGTTTCAATGCCCCAGGGCACTCCAGCTAGTGGAGATGCCCGCCTTCTGGACCCAGCCCCCACTTTTGGCGGCAAGTCCAGGAGAGATAATGAGAAAAACAAGGAGGAGTCACTGGCCAGTCAGGACAGCCCCTAAGGTGTCCTGAGCTGAGGTGACTCTGACTTTTAGAAATCCTCCATCTTGTAGAAGGAGGATTCCCCCAATAGGGATAGGAATGTGACCCCCTCCCCTTGGGAGGAGGCACAAAGAGGGTGTACCCACCCTCAGGGCTAGTAGCCATTGGCTACTAACCCCCCAGACCTAAACACGCCCTTAAATTTAGTATTTAAGGGCTACCCTGAACCCTAGAAAATTAGATTCCTGCAACAACAAGAAGAAGGACTGCCCAGCTGAAAACCCCTGCAGAGGAAGACCAGAAGACAACAACTGCCTTGGCTCCAGAAACTCACCGGCCTGTCTCCTGCCTTCCAAAGGGACCAGCGACCTCTGAATCCTCTGAGGACTGCCCTGCTTCGACGACGACAAGAAACTCCCGAGGACAGCGGACCTGCTCCAAAAAGACTGCACCTTTATCCAAAGGAGCAGCTTTAAAGACCCCTGCAATCTCCCCGCAAGAAGCGTGAGACTTGCAACACTGCACCCGGCGACCCCGACTCGGCTGGTGGAGAACCAACACCTCAGGGAGGACCCCCGGACTACTCTACGACTGTGAGTACCAAAACCTGTCCCCCCTGAGCCCCCACAGCGCCGCCTGCAGAGGGAATCCCGAGGCTTCCCCTGACCGCGACTCTCTGAAACCTAAGTCCCGACGCCTGGAAAAGACCCTGCACCCGCAGCCCCCAGGACCTGAAGGACCGGACTTTCACTGCAGAAGTGACCCCCAGGAGTCCCTCTCCCTTGCCCAAGTGGAGGTTTCCCCGAGGAAGCCCCCCCTTGCCTGCCTGCAGCGCTGAAGAGATCCCTTGATCTCTCATTGACTAACATTGCAAACCCGACGCTTGTTCTAACACTGCACCCGGCCGCCCCCGCGCCGCTGAGTGTGAAATTTCTGTGTGGGCTTGTGTCCCCCCCCGGTGCCCTACAAAACCCCCCTGGTCTGCCCTCCGAAGACGCGGGTACTTACCTGCAAGCAGACCGGAACCGGGGCACCCCCTTCTCTCCATTATAGCCTATGCGTTTTGGGCACCACTTTGGACTCTGCACCTGACCGGCCCTGAGCTGCTGGTGTGGTGACTTTGGGGTTGCTCTGAACCCCCAACGGTGGGCTACCTTGGACCAAGAACTGAACCCTGTAAGTGTCTTACTTACCTGGTAAAACTAACAAAAACTTACCTCCCCCAGGAACTGTGAAAATTGCACTGTGTCCACTTTTGAAATAGCTATTTGTGAATAACTTGAAAAGTATACATGCAATTGAAATGATTCAAAGTTCCTAAGGTACTTACCTGCAATACCTTTCAAACAAGATATTACATGTTAAATTTGAACCTGTGGTTCTTAAAATAAACTAAGAAAATATATTTTTCTATAACAAAACCTATTGGCTGGATTTGTCTCTGAGTGTGTGTACCTCATTTATTGTCTATGTGTATGTACAACAAATGCTTAACACTACTCCTTGGATAAGCCTACTGCTCGACCACACTACCACAAAATAGAGCATTAGTATTATCTCTTTTTACCACTATTTTACCTCTAAGGGGAACCCTTGGACTCTGTGCATGCTATTCCTTACTTTGAAATAGCACATACAGAGCCAACTTCCTACAAGGTGACTCTAACTTTTAGAAATCCTCCATCTTGCAGATGGAGGATTCCCCCAATAGGGTTAGGATTGTGACCCCCTCCCCTTGGGAGGAGGCACAAAGAGGGTGTACCCACCCTCAGGGCTAGTAGCCATTGGCTACTAACCCCCCAGACCTAAACACGCCCTTAAATTTAGTATTTAAGGGCTACCCTGAACCCTAGAAAACTAGATTTCCTGAACCTACAAAGAAGAAGGACTGCCTAGCTGAAAAACCCTGCAGAGGAAGAACAGAAGACACCAACTGCCTTGGCTCCAGAAACTCACCGGCCTGTCTCCTGCCTTCCAAAGAATCCTGCTCCAGCGACGCCTTCCAAGGGACCAGCGACCTCTGAATCCTCGGAGGACTGCCCTGCTTCGAAAAAGACAAGAAACTCCCGAGGACAGCGGACCTGCTCCAAAAAGACTGCAAATTTGTTTCAAGAATCAGCTTTAAAGAACCCTGCAACTCCCCGCAAGAAGCGTGAGACTTGCAACACGGCACCCGGCGACCCCGACTCGGCTGGTAGAGAACCAACACCTCAGGGAGGACCCCCGGACTACTCTACGACTGTGAGTAACAAAACCTGTCCCCCCTGAGCCCCCACAGCGCCGCCTGCAGAGGGAATCCCGAGGCTTCCCCTGACCGCGACTCTCTGAAACCTAAGTCCCGACGCCTGGAAAAGACCCTGCACCCGCAGCCCCCAGGACCTGAAGGACCGGACTTTCACTGCAGAAGTGACCCCCAGGAGTCCCTCTCCCTTGCCCAAGTGGAGGTTTCCCCGAGGAAGCCCCCCCTTGCCTGCCTGCAGCGCTGAAGAGATCCCTTGATCTCTCATTGACTAACATTGCGAACCCGACGCTTGTTCTTACACTGCACCCGGCCGCCCCCGCGCCGCTGAGGGTGAAATTTCTGTGTGGGCTTGTGTCCCCCCCCGGTGCCCTACAAAACCCCCCTGGTCTGCCCTCCGAAGACGCGGGTACTTACCTGCAAGCAGACCGGAACCGGGGCACCCCCTTCTCTCCATTCTAGCCTATGCGTGTTGGGCACCACTTTGAACTCTGCACCTGACCGGCCCTGAGCTGCTGGTGTGGTGACTTTGGGGTTGCTCTGAACCCCCAACGGTGGGCTACCTTGGACCAAGAACTGAACCCTGTAAGTGTCTTACTTACCTGGTAAAACTAACAAAAACTTACCTCCCCCAGGAACTGTGAAAATTGCACTGTGTCCACTTTTGAAATAGCGATTTGTGAATAACTTGAAAAGTATACATGCAATTGAAATGATTCAAAGTTCCTAATGTACTTACCTGCAATACCTTTCAAACAAGATATTACATGTTAAATTTGAACCTGTGGTTCTTAAAATAAACTAAGAAAATATATTTTTCTATAACAAAACCTATTGGCTGGATTTGTCTCTGAGTGTGTGTACCTCATTTATTGTCTATGTGTATGTACAACAAATGCTTAACACTACTCCTTGGATAAGCCTACTGCTCGACCACACTACCACAAAATAGAGCATTAGTATTATCTCTTTTTACCACTATTTTACCTCTAAGGGGAACCCTTGGACTCTGTGCATGCTATTCCTTACTTTGAAATAGCACATACAGAGCCAACTTCCTACAAGGGGCAGTAGTCGACCTAAGGGGAATAGCTTCAGGATACCTAGTAGCATGATCCACTACTACTAGGATGTACATATTTCCTGAGGCTGTGGGAGGTTCTAGTGGACCAACTATGTCCACACCCACTCTTTCAAAGGGGACCCCCACCACTGGAAGTGGAATGAGGGGGGCCTTTGGATGCCCACCTGTCTTACCACTGGATTGACAGGTGGGGCAGGAGAGGCAAAACTCCTTAACCTTCTGGGACATATTGGGCCAGTAGAAGTGGTTGACTAACCTCTTCCACGTCTTGGTTTGTCCCAAATGCCCAGCAAGGGGAATATCATGGGCTAAGGTCAGAATAAACTCTCTGAAACCCTGAGGCACTACCACTCTCCTAGTGGCACCAGGTTTGGGATCTCTTGCCTCAGTGTACAGGAGTCCATCTTCCCAATAGACCCTATGTGTTCCATTTTTCTTGCCTTTGGACTCTTCAGCAGCTTGCTGCCTAAGGCCTTCAAGAGAGGGACAGGTTTCTTGTCCCTTACACAACTCTTCCCTTGAGGGTCCCCCTGGGCCCAAGACCTCAGCCTGATAAGGTTCCAGCTCCATAGGCTCAGTTCCCTCAGAGGGCAGAACTTCTTCCTGAGAAGAGAGGTTCTCTTTTTGGTGTTGTGTTGCAGCTGGTTTCCCAGCTGACTTTCCTTTTCTCTTGGTAGGCTGGGCCATTTTTCCAGATTCCAGCTCTACTTTTTCACCCTGTGCCTTGCACTGTGCCCTAGTCTTGACACACACCAGTTCAGGGATACCCAGCATGGCTGCATGGGTTTTTAGTTCTACCTCAGCCCATGCTGAGGACTCCAGGTCATTTCCAAGCAAACAGTCTACTGGGATATTTGAGGAGACCACCACCTGTTTCAGGCCTTTGACCCCTCCCCACTCTAAAGTTACCATAGCCATGGGATGTACTTTAGTCTGATTGTCAGCGTTGGTGACTGGATAAGTTTGCCCAGCCAGGTATTGGCCAGGGGAAACCAGTTTCTCTGTCACCATGGTGACACTGGCACCTGTATCCCTCAGGCCCTCTACACTTGTCCCATTAATTAAGAGCTGCTGCCTGTATTTTTGCATGTTAGGGGGCCAGGCAGCCAGTGTGGCTAAATCCACCCCACCCTCAGAGACTAATGTAGCTTCAGTGTGACACCTGATTTGCTCTGGGCACACTGTTGATCCCACTTGGAGACTGGCCATTCCAGTTTTAGCTGGATGGGAGTTAGAAGTGGTATCTTTCTTGGGACAGGCCTTGTCTCCAGTTTGGTGTCCAGACTGACTACAGTTTCGACACCAGGCCTTTTTGGGATCAAAGTTTTTACCCTTGTACCCAGAATTGTTTTGTGAAGAGGCTCTGGGCCCACCCTCCTGTGCAGGTTTTTGGGGGCCTGTAGAAGACTCTTTACTATCTTTGTTTTTGGCTGTCTCACCACCTTTCCCCTGGGGAGGTTTTGTGACCCCTTTCTTTTGGTCACCCCCCTGTGGAAGTTTTGGACACCCTAGTCTTGACCCAATGGTCCGCCTTCTTTCCCAATTCTTGGGGAGAAATTGGTCCTAGGTCCACCAGATGCTGATGCAGTTTATCATTGAAACAATTACTTAACAGGTGTTCTTTCACAAATAAATTGTACAGCCCATCATAATCATTTACACCATTGCCTTGAATCCAACCATCTAGTGTTTTAACTGATTAGTCTACAAAGTCAACCCAGGTCTGGCTCGAGGATTTTTGAGCCCCCCTGAATCTAATCCTATACTCAGTGGAGAATCCAAAGCCCTCAATCAGGGTACCCTTCATGAGGTCATAAGATTCTGCATCTTTTTTAGAGAGTGTGAGGAGTCTATCCCTACACTTTCCTGTGAACATTTCCCAAAGGAGAGCACCCCAGTGAGATTTGTTCACTTTTCTGGTTTCACAAGCCCTCTCAAAAGCTGTGAACCATTTGGTGATGTCATCACCATCTTCATATTTAGTTACAATCCCTTTGGGGATTTTCAACATGTCAGGAGAATCTCTGACCCTAGTTATGTTGCTGCCACCATTGATGGGTCCTAGGCCCATCTCTTGTCTTTCCCTTTCTATGGCTAGGATCTGTCTTTCCAAAGCCAATCTTTTGGCCATCCTGGCTAACTGGATGTCCTCTTCACTGGAGTTATCCTCAGTGATTTCAGAGTTGTTGGTCCCTCCTGTGAGGGAACCAGCATCTCTGACTATTATTTGTGGAGTCAGGGCTTGAGAAGCCCTGTTCTCCCTAGATAGGACTGGTGGAGGGGATTCTTCCTCCAGTTCACTATCATCTTCCTCTGTGTTATCCACAGAGGGGTTGGCTCTATCATACTCTGCCAACAGCTCCTGGAGCTGTGCTTTGGTAGGTCTGGAGCCCATTGTTATTTTTCTTATGTTACAGAGTGACCTGAGCTCTCTCATCTGGAGATGGAGGTAAGGTGTGGTGTCGAGTTCCACCACATTCACATCTGTGCTAGACATTATGCTTCTAAAAGTTGGAATACTTTTTAAGAAACTAAAACTGGTTCTAGAATCTAATTCAAACTTTTAACAAACTTTTAAACTCTAAAAGAAATGCTAACAGGGACTAACACAAGGCCCTAGCAGGACTTTAAAGAATTTAGAAAACTTTTCAAATTGCAAAAATCAATTTCTAATGACAATTTTGGAATTTGTCGTGTGATCAGGTATTGGCTGAGTAGTCCAGCAAATGCAAAGTCTTGTACCCCACCGCTGATCCACCAATGTAGGAAGTTGGCTCTGTATGTGCTATTTCAAAGTAAGAAATAGCATGCACAGAGTCCAAGGGTTCCCCTTAGAGGTAAAATAGTGGTAAAAATAGATAATACTAATGCTCTATTTTGTGGTAGTGTGGTCGAGCAGTAGGCTTATCCAAGGAGTAGTGTTAAGCATTTGTTGTACATACACATAGACAATAAATGAGGTACACACACTCAGAGACAAATCCAGCCAATAGGTTTTGTATAGAAAAATATATTTTCTTAGTTTATTTTAAGAACCGCAGGTTCAAATTTAACATGTAATATCTTGTTTGAAAGGTATTGCAGGTAAGTACATTAGGAACTTTGAATCATTTCAATTGCATGTATACTTTTCAAGTTATTCACAAATAGCTATTTTAAAAGTGGACACTGCAATTTTCACAGTTCCTGGGGGAGGTAAGTTTTTGTTAATTTTACCAGGTAAGTAAGACACTTACAGGGTTCAGTTCTTGGTCCAAGGTAGCCCACCGTTGGGGGTTCAGAGCAACCCCAAAGTTACCACACCAGCAGCTCCGGGCCGGTCAGGTGCAGAGTTCAAAGTGGTGCCCAAAACGCATAGGCTTCAATGGAGAGAAGGGGGTGCCCCGGTTCCAGTCTGCCAGCAGGTAAGTACCCGCGTCTTCGGAGGGCAGACCAGGGGGGTTTTGTAGGGCACCGGGGGGGACACAAGCCCACACAGAAATTTCACCCTCAGCGGCGCGGGGGCGGCCGGGTGCAGTGTTAGAACAAGCGTCGGGTTCGCAATGGAAGTCAATGAGAGATCAAGGGATCTCTTCAGCGCTGCAGGCAGGCAAGGGGGGGGCTTCCTCGGGGAAACCTCCACTTGGGCAAGGGAGAGGGACTCCTGGGGGTCACTTCTGCAGTGAAAGTCCGGTCCTTCAGGTCCTGGGGGCTGCGGGTGCAGGGTCTTTTCCAGGCGTCGGGACTTAGGTTTCAGAGAGTCGCGGTCAGGGGAAGCCTCGGGATTCCCTCTGCAGGCGGCGCTGTGGGGGCTCAGGGGGGACAGGTTTTGGTACTCACAGTCGTAGAGTAGTCCGGGGGTCCTCCCTGAGGTGTTGGTTCTCCACAAGCCGAGTCGGGGTCGCCGGGTGCAGTGTTGCAAGTCTCACGCTTCTTGCGGGGAGATTGCAGGGTTCTTTAAAGCTGCTCCTTTGGATAAAGTTGCAGTCTTTTTGGAGCAGGTCCGCTGTCCTCGGGAGTTTCTTGTCGTCGTCGAAGCAGGGCAGTCCTCAGAGGATTCAGAGGTCGCTGGTCCCTTTGGAAGGCGTCGCTGGAGCAGAGTCCTTTGGAAGGCAGGAGACAGGCCGGTGAGTTTCTGGAGCCAAGGCATTTGTTGTCTTCTGGTCTTCCTCTGCAGGGGTTTTCAGCTAGGCAGTCCTTCTTCTTGTTGTTGCAGGAATCTAATTTCCAGGTTCAGGGAGAGCCCTTAAATACTAAATTTAAGGGCGTGTTTAGGTCTGGGGGGTTAGTAGCCAATGGCTACTAGCCCTGAGGGTGAGTACACCCTCTTTGTGCCTCCTCCCAAGGGGAGGGGGTCACATCCCTAATCCTATTGGGGGAATCCTCCATCTGCAAGATGGAGGATTTCTACAAGTTAGTCACCTCAGCTCAGGACACCTTAGGGGCTGTCCTGACTGGCCAGTGACTCCTCCTTGTTATTCTCATTATTTTCTCCCACCTTGCCGCCAAAAGTGGGGGCCGGGGCCGGAGGGGGCGGGCAACTCCACTAGTTGGAGTGTCCTGCGGTGCTGTGA
The DNA here is from genome assembly GCF_031143425.1 of Pleurodeles waltl. Taxonomy (NCBI): domain Eukaryota; kingdom Metazoa; phylum Chordata; class Amphibia; order Caudata; family Salamandridae; genus Pleurodeles; species Pleurodeles waltl. The sequence continues at coordinate 1,528,411,740 of NC_090447.1, read as the reverse complement.
CAAAGGGGTGAGCCTTTGAGGCTCACCGCCAGGTGTTACAGCTCCTGCCTGGGGGAGGTGTTAGCATCTCCACCCAGTGCAGGCTTTGTTACTGGCCTCAGAGTGACAAAGGCACTCTCCCCATGGGGCCAGCAACATGTCTCTAGTGTGGCAGGCTGCTGGAACCAGTCAGCCTACACAGATAGTCGGTTAAGTTTCAGGGGGCACCTCTAAGGTGCCCTCTGTGGTGTATTTTACAATAAAATGTACACTGGCATCAGTGTGCATTTATTGTGCTGAGAAGTTTGATACCAAACTTTACAGTTTTCAGTGTAGCCATTATGGTGCTGTGGAGTTCGTGTAAAACAGACTCCCAGACCATATACTCTTATGGCTACCCTGCACTTACAATGTCTAAGGTTTTGCTTAGACACTGTAGGGGCATAGAGCTCATGCACATATGCCCTCACCTGTGGTATAGTGCACCCTGCCTTAGGGCTGTAAGGCCTACTAGAGGGGTGACTTACCTATGCCACAGGCAGTGGGAGGTTGGCATGGCACCCTGAGGGGAGTGCCATGTCGACTTAGTCATTTTCTCCCCATCAGCACACACAAGCTGGCAAGCAGTGTGTCTGTGCTGAGTGAGGGGTCCCCAGGGTGGCATAAGACATGCTGCAGCCCTTAGAGACCTTCCCTGGCACCAGGGCCCTTGGTACCAGGGGTACCAGTTACAAGGGACATACCTAGGTGCCAGGGTTGTGCCAATTGTGGAAACAATGGTACATTTTAGGTGAAAGAACACTGGTGCTGGGGCCTGGTTAGCAGGGTCCCAGCACACTTCTCAGTCAAGTCAGCATCAGTATCCGGCAAAAAGTGGGGGGTAACTGCAACAGGGAGCCATTTCTTTACATAATGTATTCCTCGAAGGCATACATACACTCAGTACATGCACTATCCATTCACATACTGCACAGCACTGTTCTATCCCTGTACTGTACGCTTCCCAGGGACACATACACCAAGCACAAAGTCCCTACTCCTGCACTGCACAGCACTCTACATCTACCTGGTGTAGGCCAAGGGTGAGTTAAACACACAGCAGCAGAAATTTTAAAAAGCTGAGTGAGCTTCTATGCCTCCCTCCAGTGATTAGAGAGTAAGGGGGTTGATCGAGAGGGTGTGAAAGCCCTTGAGCACTCATGCACATTCTCTTCGATTTCCCAAAACTAGAGGTATTGGAGGGCATTACAGAGTTAATGGGGATCAACCTGATGAAAGATTTGCAGTATCATATTTGTAAGATTGGACCTTTACAGCAAATTCTTAATTCCAAATAACTAAATTAGTTTTGCTTTCATTAAACTGAAGAGAGGTGGATTTATTCTAGCCCTAATGTTAGACACTATATAACCCCCCAATAACAAAATGTATGTATTGACCGCGTAGGACTGATAAGTTATCCCATTTTTTTTTTTTTTAAAGGCGATCTATCAATGGTCTAAGGCAGATGTTTAGGTTGGAATAAGACTAGGGTGACACCATGGGTAACTCTATGTGTAAGGAAATGCCTCCTTGGCATGGTTACCCCCTGACCTTTTGCCTTTGCTGATGCTATGTTTTGAATTGAAAGTGTGCTGAGGCCTGCTAACCAGGCCCCAGCACCAGTGTTCTTTCCCTAACCTGTACTTTTGATTCCACAATTGGCACACCCTGGCATCCAGATAAGTCCCTTGTAACTGGTACCTCTGGTACCAAGGGCCCTGATGCCAGGGAAGGTCTCTAAGGGCTGCAGCATGTATTATGCCACCCTAGAGACCCCTCACCCAGCACAGACACACTGCTTACCAGCTTGTGTGTGCTAGTGAGAACAAAATGAGTAAGTCGACATGGCACTCCCCTCAGGGTGCCATGCCAGCCTCTCACTGCCTATGCAGTATAGGTAAGACACCCCTCTAGGATAAACCTTTTGATGCACATATCACTGTGGCTGACATCCAGGTGTGAACTCCTGTCACTCCCATGGCCTGTGTTTTGGGGCTATCAGCTTCAACAAGACGTCTGCCTGTGACTGAACTGGGGGCCGATGCCTGTTAGTCTTCCTGCTGGGTGAGGAGATATCACCCAGGGAAATCACGGTTGGGCCGAGTAGCCCCTGTGTGCCCCTCTGAAAGGGGTTCTGACTGTCCCTTTGTCATAATTTATATCTGATTACAGACTGTTCTCCTGTTGTAGCCCTTATTTAACATATTTACTGCAGTTCCATATCCAGCGGAAGGTGACATAAAATGTTATGCATGTGACTGTTCGTTACAAAGCTGCAACGCCCAGGACTAGGTAATGCCTTCCTTCTGTGATGTGTGGTGTAGTGTAACTCCGGATGGGTCTCTTTGAAATTAGCAGTGAATTTCTTGATGCCAGTTGAGATGACGAAGTTCGCCTTATCTCATCCCTTCTATAGCAGTCTCTTCTGAAGGCAGGACAAGGTGAGGCGGAGGAGTGCCAGCCCATTGCTCAGGGAGACGCAGGGATGCGTGTCAGGTCCTGCTTTGGACATGTGTGAGCAGATTAAAGTTCAACAGTACCAAGGGGGGAAGTTGTGTGCTGTCCTTGATCTCTCTTATTTGAGTGTTGAGTACTCTCAACTGATTCATGGTTTTATCAAGATGAATTCCTTTCCTTTGCTGTGGAGGTCTTGAGGTGCTTCACCTGGGAAGTGTTTGGTTATGAAGTTCTGTTTGCAAGGTCACCTCAGGTCTGATTGTTCTTTAGCATTTCAGATCAGAGGATCGCCTCCATTTCCATGAACCGCACCGGGGACTGGATCGCCTTTGGGTGTTCAGGTATGTTGACTTGGCTATTCAAACCCTGCTGCTCCATAGTGCCAACCCTACTCCGCTGCACTACGTCGGATAGTGGCTTATCTTCAGGTAGTCCGGTATGTGCTGGATGTAAACAGTGCCCTAAGGTAAGGTGGCAACACGCTTCACGCCGAGGTGGCAGCCTCCCCTGGCATGCAGTGGTAGTGCAGGTCTGCTACAGGGTGGCACTGCACCCCTGCCAGATTGTGGCACCACATCTCTGGAACATGAGGGGAGCAGCCATTTACTGCTGCCAGCAGCTGGACTCCTAGATGACTTCCCTTGCTTTTGCTGACAACATGATGGTGAAAATATGCTTGGCAATTAAAATAACATTTTGTCTGAGTGAGACTGAATTATTTATGTTGATGGAGCTCGTTACCATGTGTGTGGGATTCAGAGTATCAAAATATTAAGTTGCATAGGTGGGATGACGCAGGGAAATACATTGTGATATACAAAACTATGCAAGCGCTACAATGAAAGTTTGTATGCTGTTGAGCAGAGATGTTTTAAGGGAGTGTGAAAATATACTTCAATATTAACAATATGTAACTAGGTAACACCACGTACAATTCATGGTGCTGGATGGACTTGGTCCAACCTCCGTACACTGGGAGCTCCTCCAACGCTTCCGTATTAGTTCTTTCCTCCTTTCAATGAACATTTCTTTTCAGCATGGCTTCATACCATGTGGTACATTCACCCATCAGCTCTGTGCCAAAGATGCCCGTCCTTATCACTAATGCCATTCTGTATTGCAAGTCGCCTTTCTGCCACTGGATTGGCACCCAGTGCTTCTAGTCATCTGCACTAAGAGAGATCATATACTTCACCTGACAGGCTTCCAATGTGGTGACGTCATTCTCCTTTTCGTGACACAATGTTGTCTTCCCACGTTATCCACAAGCTTCTTGCCGGTTTCATCAGTGAAATTAGGTTATCCATAGTGATCACCTCAAGAGACCCCTGTACCTGACGTCCGCTATTACACATCCTCAAGACCTGTCCTTGCTCATCTTTCACACAACCAGAGTTTTCATCCATGCTCTCGTCCTCAGTTCTTCCAACCATGTTGTGACAGACTGCCCCTTGATATTCCCAGCTACTTCTTCTGGCCCATGGAGGCAGCTACCCTGCCCTTAAACACTAGAAGAATCCTCAAAGAGGCTTAAAGTGGAAAGAAAATGTCAGAATGACCTTGGTAATTACTCTTGCAAGAGTAGGATGCTTAAATTCGAGGACCATGTGAAAACTTCGATAAGTTGCTTCATTCTGTTTTCTCTTGTGAGAGCACCTGCATTCCAAAAGGGTCTCGGGGGAAATGCACTAATGCTTTAGATACGGGACACTAGCTCTCCCTTGTCACATAAAGATGCCTCTTATGTTGTGATGTGTGAACTATGTCGAAGTGGTGAGGATGCTGACTCAGTGCTCTTGGTTTTCTCCCAGGTCTTGGGCAGCTCCTTGTCTGGGAGTGGCAGAGTGAATCTTACGTGTTGAAGCAGCAGGGCCACTTTAATAACATGATGTCACTGGCCTACTCCCCAGATGGACAATACCTAGTGACAGGCGGAGACGATGGAAAGGTAAGTCTTTCTGCTTCTAGGTTATGTTGGGTGGACGTATTCTCCTTGTATCATCTGTCAGCTGACCTTCATGCTTTGCACTCTCCAATAGGGCATCTTGAAGTTCAGAATGCAGTTTAATATTAGTTACCTGCCGCATAAGGTGTCCCTTTGAATCACCCCCAGTGTTGGATCTCCATGTTTTGAATTTCAGACAGTCTGCCTATTCTAAGATGTGATGTGCTCACATCGGTTTCGGGGGGCGCATACTCGATATATATATCTCTGGTACTGTCAACACTTTTTAGAATTCTCTCCCACCACCTCTCCACACAACCCTTAATTATTTTATTTTTTATTTTGCCATGTTTTCTTGACCAGTTTTTATTATCTGTTTGTTACTAGTTCTCCTCATAGATTAGGCTGTTAAGTTGTTCTGTGTATTTGTTTTTGGAAAGGATTTGCTACTGTGGTATCCTGGCTGGAGATTTTAGGTAGGTTGGATAGCATAGGATCTAATGGTATTTCCGTGTGCCCCGTCATATGTTGGGTTGTCATTTTAGGCTGATTAGATAAATGATGTCTGATGTTTCATCTGTCTGCTCGTGTTGTACACCGCATCGACATTCTTTGCTAATTTAGGAATATGATCTGTTCTGTTTTGTTTTGTAAAGGGGTTCACATAATCGGGGTGGAGAAATGGCTCTTGCTTACTCATTTCCTATGGGGCCATTCTATGTCAGTTCATCGCTCATTTTCTTCTAGCTTAAGGTCTGGAACACCAGCAGCGGCTTCTGCTTTGTTACGTTCACGGAACACACCAGCAGTGTTACAGCTGCTACCTTCACCTCCAGCGGCTTCGTTATAGTCAGCGCCTCGCTGGATGGCACTGTACGGGCCTTTGACTTGCACAGGTGAGTTCCCTCTCACACTTCTACTAAATTGTGATGTCAGCCTTGGGTAGTAACAGCACTGATCTAAGAGGCCATGCAGGGAGCCAGATGGGTAAAACTGAGCTTGTATGTAAAGAATATTGTTGAAGAGTAGCTTTTGGGGAATTATAGTGGGTTTCCCTTGGGAGAGCTGTGGCCTGTGTGTTGCTTGGGGAGTCGTTAATGGTATGTTGGTTGGAGTTACGATATCAGGTTTATTTGATGGGTTTGAAGCGAGTGCCGTGGAGTGGATATTGTTGGATATGTTAATTGGGGTTGTCACTGTCGATATTTGACTTGTTTCACAAAGGACACGGTGGATAGGTTGCTTGTGTACAATGTCATAGTGAACTTGTGTCATCGTGGATATGTTGCTTGTTGCACAGAAGGCATGGTGGATAGGTTGCTTGTATCTGGGGATCATGGTAAATATGTTGCATAGGGAGTGTTGTAGATATATTAATTGTTAGGGTGGTCATAGTGGATATGGTTGCTTGTGTGCAATGTCATAGTGAACATGTTGCATGCGGGATGTCTTTGTAGATATGTTGGTTCCTATGGTGGTCATGCTGGATATGTTGCTTGTGAGGAGTCATGAGGTATGTTGCTTGAGGGCGCCATTGTGGTATGTTGCTTGAGGGAGGGTAATGGTGGGTGTCTTGCATACGTGTTGGAGGATTGTGCTCGGAATGTTGCTTCAGCATCGATGTGTAAGGAAATGCCTCCTTGGCATGGTTACCCCCTGACTTTTTGCCTTTGCTGATGCTATGTTTTGAATTGAAAGTGTGCTGAGGCCTGCTAACCAGGCCCCAGCACCAGTGTTCTTTCCCTAACCTGTACTTTTGTTTTACACAATTGGCACACCCTGGCATCCAGGTAAGTCCCTTGTAACTGGTACCCGTGGTACTAAGGGCCCTGATGCCAGGGAAGGTCTCTAAGGGCTGCAGCATGTCTTATGCCACCCTGGGGACCCCTCACTCAGCACAGACACACTGCTTGCCAGCTTGTGTGTGCTGGTGAGAACAAAACGAGTAAGTCGACATGGCACTCCCCTCAGGGTGCCATGCCAACCTCACACTGCCTATGCAGTATAGATAAGTCACCCCTCTAGCAGGCCTTACAGCCCTAAAGCAGGGTGCACTATACCATAGGTGAGGGCACCAGTGCATGAGCACTGTGCCCCTACAGTGTCTAAGCCAAACCTTAGACATTGTAAGTGCAGGGTAGCCATAAGAGTATATGGTCTGGGAGTTTGTCAAACACGAACTCCACAGCACCATAATGGCTACACTGAAAACTGGGAAGTTTGGTATCAAACTTCTCAGCACAATAAATGCACACTGATGCCAGTGTACATTTTATTGTAAAATACACCCCAGAGGGCACCTTAGAGGTGCCCCCTGAAACCTTAACTGTAAGGAAATGCCTCCTTGGCATGGTTGCCCCCTGACTTTTTGCCTTTGCTGATGCTATGTTTACAATTGAAAGTGTGCTGAGGCCTGCTAACCAGGCCCCAGCACCAGTGTTCTTTCCCTAACCTGTACTTTTGTATCCACAATTGGCAGACCCTGGCATCCAGATAAGTCCCTTGTAACTGGTACTTCTAGTACCAAGGGCCCTGATGCCAAGGAAGGTCTCTAAGGGCTGCAGCATGTCTTATGCCACCCTGGAGACCTCTCACTCAGCACAGACACACTGCTTACCAGCTTGTGTGTGCTAGTGAGGACAAAACGAGTAAGTCGACATGGCACTCCCCTCAGGGTGCCATGCCAGCCTCTCACTGCCTATGCAGTATAGGTAAGACACCCCTCTAGCAGGCCTTACAGCCCTAAGGCAGGGTGCACTATACCATAGGTGAGGGTACCAGTGCATGAGCATGGTACCCCTACAGTGTCTAAACAAAACCTTAGACATTGTAAGTGCAGGGTAGCCATAAGAGTATATGGTCTGGGAGTCTGTCAAACACGAACTCCACAGCACCATAATGGCTACACTGAAAACTGGGAAGTTTGGTATCAAACTTCTCAGCACAATAAATGCACACTGATGCCAGTGTACATTTTATTGTAAAATACACCACAGAGGGCACCTTAGAGGTGCCCCCTGAAACTTAACCGACTATCTGTGTAGGCTGACTAGTTTTAGCAGCCTGCCACAAACCGAGACATGTTGCTGGCCCCATGGGGAGAGTGCCTTTGTCACTCTGAGGCCAGTAACAAAGCCTGCACTGGGTGGAGATGCTAACACCTCTCCCAGGCAGGAATTGTCACACCTGGCGGTGAGCCTCAAAGGCTCACCTCCTTTGTGCCAACCCAGCAGGACACTCCAGCAAGTGGAGTTGCCCGCCCCCTCCGGCCAGGCCCCACTTTTTGGCGGCAAGGCCGGAGAAAATAATGAGAATAACAAGGAGGAGTCACTGGCCAGTCAGGACAGCCCCTAAGGTGTCCTGAGCTGAGGTGACTCTAACTTTTAGAAATCCTCCATCTTGCAGATGGAGGATTCCCCCAATAGGGTTAGGATTGTGACCCCCTCCCCTTGGGAGGAGGCACAAAGAGGGTGTACCCACCCTCAGGGCTAGTAGCCATTGGCTACTAACCCCCCAGACCTAAACACGCCCTTAAATTTAGTATTTAAGGGCTACCCTGAACCCTAGAAAATTAGATTCCTGCAACAAGAAGAAGGACTGCCCAGCTGAAAACCCCTGCAGCGGAAGACCAGAAGACGACAACTGCCTTGGCTCCAGAAACTCACCGGCCTGTCTCCTGCCTTCCAAAGATCCTGCTCCAGCGACGCCTTCCGAAGGGACCAGCGACCTCGACATCCTCTGAGGACTGCCCCTGCTTCGAAAAGACAAGAAACTCCCGAGGACAGCGGACCTGCTCCAAGAAAAGCTGCAACTTTGTTTCCAGCAACTTTAAAGAACCCTGCAAGCTCCCCGCAAGAAGCGTGAGACTTGCAACACTGCACCCGGCGACCCCGACTCGGCTGGTGGCGATCCGACACCTCAGGAGGGACCCCAGGACTACTCTGATTCTGTGAGTACCAAAACCTGTCCCCCCTGAGCCCCCACAGCGCCGCCTGCAGAGGGAATCCCGAGGCTTCCCCTGACCGCGACTCTTTGAACCTAAAGTCCCGACGCCTGGGAGAGACCCTGCACCCGCAGCCCCCAGGACCTGAAGGACCGGACTTTCACTGGAGAAGTGACCCCCAGGAGTCCCTCTCCCTTGCCCAAGTGGAGGTTTCCCCGAGGAACCCCCCCCTTGCCTGCCTGCAGCGCTGAAGAGATCCCGAGATCTCTCATAGACTAACATTGCGAACCCGACGCTTGTTTCTACACTGCACCCGGCCGCCCCCGCGCCGCTGAGGGTGAAATTTCTGTGTGGACTCGTGTCCCCCCCGGTGCCCTACAAAACCCCCCCTGGTCTGCCCTCCGAAGACGCGGGTACTTACCTGCCAGCAGACCGGAACCGGGGCACCCCCTTATCTCCATTCTAGCCTATGTGTTTTGGGCACCACTTTGAACTCTGCACCTGACCGGCCCTGAGCTGCTGGTGTGGTGACTTTGGGGTTGCTCTGAACCCCCAACGGTGGGCTACCTTGGACCAAGAACTGAACCCTGTAAGTGTCTTACTTACCTGGTAAAACTAATCAAAACTTACCTCCCCTAGGAACTGTGAAAATTGCACTAAGTGTCCACTTTTAAAACAGCTATTTGTCAATAACTTGAAAAGTATACATGCAATTTTGATGATTTGAAGTTCCTAAAGTACTTACCTGCAATACCTTTCGAATGAGATATTACATGTAGAATTTGAACCTGTGGTTCTTAAAATAAACTAAGAAAAGATATTTTTCTATATAAAAACCTATTGGCTGGATTTGTCTCTGAGTGTGTGTACCTCATTTATTGTCTATGTGTATGTACAACAAATGCTTAACACTACTCCTTGGATAAGCCTACTGCTCGACCACACTACCACAAAATAGAGCATTAGTATTATCTATTTTTACCACTATTTTACCTCTAAGGGGAACCCTTGGACTCTGTGCATGCTATTCCTTACTTTGAAATAGCACATACAGAGCCAACTTCCTACATTAACCAACTACCTGTGTAGGCTGACTGGTTTTAGCAGCCTGCCACACTCGAGACATGTTGCTGGCCACATGGGGAGAGTGCCTTTGTCACTCTGTGGCCAGTAACAAAGCCTGCACTGGGTGGAGATGCTATCACCTCCCCCAGGCAGGAGCTGTAACACCTGGCGGTGAGCCTCAAAGGCTCACCCCCTTTGTTCCAGCACCGCAGGGCACTCCAGCTAGTGGACTTGCCCGCCCCCTCCGGCCACGGCCCCACTTTTGGCGGCAAGGCCGGAGGAAATAATGAGAAACAAGGAGGAGTCACTGGCCAGTCAGGACAGCACCTAAGGTGTCCAGAGCTGAAGTGACTCTAACTTTATAATCTTGCAGATGGGGGATTCTCCCAATAGGGATAGGAATGTGACCCCCTCCCCTTGGGAGGAGGCACAAAGAGGGTGTACCCACCCTCCGGGCTAATAGCCATTGGCTACTAACCCCCCAGACCTAAACACGCCCTTAAATTTAGTATTTAAGGGCTCCCCTGAACCTAAGAATTTAGATTCCTGCAACTTACCGAAGAAGAAGACTGCTGAGCTGAAAAACCCTGCAGAGAAGACGACAACACCAACTGCTTTGGCTCCAGTCCTACCGGCCTGTCTCCCTCCTTCAGAAGAAAACTGCTCCAGCGACGCTTTCCCCATGACCAGCGACCTCTGAATCCTCAGAGGACTGCCCTGCTTCCAAAAGACCAAGAAACTCCCGAGAACAGCGGCCCTGTTCAACAAAGACTGCAACTTTGTATCCAGAGGAGCAGATTTAAAGACCCCTGCAAGAAGCGTGAGACTTGCAACACTCCACCCGGCGACCTCAACTCGACTGGTGAAGAAACAACACCTCAGGGAGGACCCTCCGGCGACTCCGAGACTGTGAGTAACCAAAGTTGTCCCCCCTGAGCCCCCGCAGCGACGCCTGCAGAGGGAATCCTGAGGCTCCCCCTGACCGCGACTGCCTGACTCTGAAATCCCGACGCCTGAAAAAGACCCTGCACCCGCAGCCCCCAGGACCTGAAGGATCGGAACTCCAGTGCAGGAGTGACCCCCAGGAGGCCCTCTCCCTTGCCCAGGTGGTGGCTACCCCGAGGAGCCCCCCCCCCCACCCCTTGCCTGCCTGCACCGCTGAAGAGACCCCTTGGCCTCTCATTGAAATCCATTGGAAACTCGACGCGTGTTTGCACATTGCACCCGGCCGCCCCCGTGCTGCTGAGGGTGTACTTTTTGTGTGGACTTGTGAAACCCCCCCCCCCCCCCCCCCCCCCCCCTGTGCCCTACAAAACCCCCCTGGTCTGCCCTCCGAAGACGCGGGTACTTACCTGCTGGCAGACTGGAACCGGGGCACCCCCTTCTCTCCATTGAAGCCTATGTGTTTTGGGCACCACTTTGAACTCTGCACCTGACCGGCCCTGAGCTTCTGGTGTGGTGACTTTGGGGTTGCTCTGAACCCCCAACGGTGGGCTACTTTGGACCCCAATCTGAACCCCGTAGGTGGTTTATTTACCTGCAAAAACTAACATTACTTCACCTCCCCCAGGAACTGTGAAAATTGCACTGTGTCCACTTTTAAAATAGCTATATGTGTTTTATGTAAAAAGTATATATGCTATTGTGATTATTCAAAGTTCGTAGAGTACTTACCTGCAATACCTTTCAAATTATATATTACATGTAGAATTTGAACCTGTGGTTCTTAAAATAAACTAAGAAAATATATTTTTCTATAACAAAAACCTATTGGCTTGGAATTGCTTCTGAGTGTGTGTTCCTCATTTATTGCCTGTGTGTATGTACAACAAATGCTTAACACTACTCCTTTGATAAGCCTACTGCTCGACCACACTACCACAAAATAGAGCATTAGTATTATCTCTTTTTGCCACTATCTTACCTCTAAGGGGAACCCTTGGACTCTGTGCATGCTATTCCTTACTTTGAAATAGCACATACAGAGCCAACTTCCTACACGATGTGACAATTTTATGGGGAAGATGTGGTATGTTGGAGTTGTGGTGGGCATGTTATTCAGAGGAGTTATGCTGTGCTGCCTGAGTAAGCTGCAGTAGCTTCTGAGATGCTTCAGCTATTTGGCCGTGGTGTGGAGTATTTACACCGAAGAGGGCCCTTGGAGCTCTCGCCTTCAGATATTACAGGTCTGTGGTGTTGTGCAGTCAGTGTGGATTAGGCCTGTCTGTTAGGCACATTCATCAGAGTGAACTGTGGTTTCACCTTTCATTGTTCTTTTTGTTCTTCAGGTACCGTAATTTCCGCACCTTCACCTCCCCTCGTCCATCACAGTTTGCTTGCCTGGCTGTAGACGCCAGTGGGGAGATCGTATGTGCTGGATCGCAGGACTCCTTCGAGGTGTTTGTGTGGTCGATGCAGACAGGGAGACTCCTGGATGTAAGTAATAAAAGCTGTGCTTGTTCTTCACACATGAACATTATACAAAATTATATGAGCCTGATTGATATGGATTTGTTGTCTGGCTCATTGGTTTCTATTGTCATAACAAACCCCAATTACATTTTTTAATTCTAGTGGTTTGGTCAGGGTAGTGTGTGCGTCTCTCTGTCTGTCTGCTGTTCACTGGGTGATCGTAAACATAGAGAATGGAGATCATTTATACATTGCTGTGTCAATAACCCATTTGATTTAATTTTCTAAACAAGTACTAATCTAGGTGTTATCTGCATACCATTTTCTCCATACTGCAGATAGTAAAATGAAGTATAATAATCTAAAGGACATTTTGATTTCACTTTTCTAGGATTTTTTTTATTTTGTGTGCCATTCAGTCCATCTACAGGCAGCTTATTTTATTGTTTAGCAAAAGTACTAAAGACTTCTTTTTAATCTTAAATTCCAAGTATCCTTGTCGACAGGGTATTTGTAGAAAGGCAGACCCTATTCTTTATGGTCACTCATATGTCTAACAACCCCTTCCAACGCCTTCTGCGGCCTGAAGTATTGCACCTGAGCTCTATGTTCTTCATTCTCTGCACATTCCCAAAAGCTTGGATGATGAAGGTGTAGGAAGTTGGCTCTGTATGTGCTATTTCAAAGTAAGGAATAGCATGCACAGAGTCCAAGGGTTCCCCTTAGAGGTAAAATAGTGGTAAAAATAGATAATACTAATGCTCTATTTTGTGGTAGTGTGGTCGAGCAGTAGGCTTATCCAAGGAGTAGTGTTAAGCATTTGTTGTACATACACCTAGACAATAAATGAGGTACACACACTCAGAGACAAATCCAGTCAATAGGTTTTGTTATAGAAAAATATCTTTTCTTAGTTTATTTTAAGAACCACAGGTTCAAATTTAACATGTAATATCTTGTTTGAAAGGTATTGCAGGTAAGTACATTAGGAACTTTGAATCATTTCAATTGCATGTATACTTTTCAAGTTATTCACAAATAGCTATTTTAAAAGTGGACACAGTGCAATTTTCACAGTTCCTGGGGGAGGTAAGTTTTTGTTAGTTTTACCAGCTAAGTAAGACACTTACAGGGTTCAGTTCTTGGTCCAAGGTAGCCCACCGTTGGGGGTTCAGAGCAACCCCAAAGTTACCACACCAGCAGCTCAGGGCCGGTCAGGTGCAGAGTTCAAAGTGGTGCCCAAAACGCATAGGCTTCAATGGAGAGAAGGGGGTGCCCCGATTCCAGTCTGCCAGCAGGTAAGTACCCGCGTCTTCGGAGGGCAGACCAGGGGGGTTTTGTAGGGCACCGGGGGGGACACAAGCCCACACAGAAATTTCACCCTCAGCGGCGCGGGGCGGCCGGGTGCAGTGTTAGAACAAGCGTCGGGTTCGCAATGTAAGTCAATGAGAGATCAAGGGATCTCTTCAGCGCTGCAGGCAGGCAAGGGGGGGCTTCCTCGGGGAAACCTCCACTTGGGCAAGGGAGAGGGACTCCTGGGGGTCACTTCTGCAGGGAAAGTTCGGTCCTTCAGGTCCTGGGGGCTGCGGGTGCAGGGTCTTTTCCAGGCGTCTGGACTTAGGTTTCAGAGAGTCGCGGTCAGGGGAAGCCTCGGGATTCCCTCTGCAGGCGGCGCTGTGGGGGCTCAGGGGGGACAGGTTTTGGTACTCACAGTCGTAGAGTAGTCCGGGGGTCCTCCCTGAGGTGTTGGTTCTCCACCAGCCGAGTCGGGGTCGCCGGGTGCAGTGTTGCAAGTCTCACGCTTCTTGCGGGGAGATTGCAGGGTCTTTAAAGCTGCTCCTTGAAACAAAGTTGCAGTCTTTTTGGAGCAGGTCCGCTGTCCTCGGGAGTTTCTTGTCTTTTTCGAAGCAGGGCAGTCCTCAGAGGATTCAGAGGTCCCTGGTCCCTTGGAAGGCGTCGCTGGAGCAGAGTTCTTTGGAAGGCAGGAGACAGGCCGGTGAGTTTCTGGAGCCAAGGCAGTTGTTGTCTTCTGGTCTTCCTCTGCAGGGGTTTTCAGCTAGGCAGTCCTTCTTCTTGTTGTTGCAGGAATCTAAATCTTTAGGTTCAGGGAAGCCCTTAAATACTAAATTTAAGGGCGTGTTTAGGTCTGGGGGGTTAGTAGCCAATGGCTACTAGCCCTGAGGGTGGGTACACCCTCTTTGTGCCTCCTCCCAAGGGGAGGGAGTCACATTCCTATCCCTATTGGGGGAATCCTCCTTCTACAAGATGGAGGATTTCTAAAAGTCAGAGTCACCTCAGCTCAGGACACCTTAGGGGCTGTCCTGACTGGCCAGTGACTCCTCCTTGTTTTTCTCATTATCTCTCCTGGACTTGCCGCCAAAAGTGGGGGCTGGGTCCAGGAGGCGGGCATCTCCACTAGCTGGAGTGCCCTGGGGCATTGTAACACGAAGCTTGAGCCTTTGAAGCTCACTGCTAGGTGTTACAGTTCCTGCAGGGGGGAGGTGTGAAGCACCTCCACCCAGAGCAGGCTTTGTTTCTGTCCTCAGAGAGCACAAAGGCTCTCACCGCATGAGGTCAGACACTCGTCTCTCAGCAGCAGGCTGGCACAGACCAGTCAGTCCTGCACTGAACAATTGGGTAAAATACAGGGGGTATCTCTAAGATGCCCTCTGTGTGCATTTTTTAATAAATCCAACACTGGCATCAGTGTGGGTTTATTATTCTGAGAAGTTTGATACTAAACTTCCCAGTATTCAGTGTAGCCATTATGGAGCTGTGGAGTTCGTTTTTGACAGACTCCCAGCCCATATACTCTTATGGCTACCCTGCACTTACAATGTCTAAGGTTTTGCTTAGACACTGTAGGGGCATAGTGCTCATGCACATATGCCCTCACCTGTGGTATAGTGCACCCTGCCTTAGGGCTGTAAGGCCTACTAGAGGGGTGATTTACCTATGCCACAGGCAGTGGGAGGTTGGCATGGCACCCTGAGGGGAGTGCCATGTCGACTTAGTCATTTTCTCCCCATCAGCACACACAAGCTGGCAAGCAGTGTGTCTGTGCTGAGTGAGGGGTCCCTAGGGTGGCATAAGACATGCTGCAGACCTTAGAGACCTTCCCTGGCATCGGGGCCCTTGGTACCAGGGGTACCAGTTACAAGGGACTTACCTAGGTGCCAGGGTTGTGCCAACTGTGGAAACAATGGTACATTTTAGGTGAAAGAACACTGGTGCTGGGGCCTGGTTAGCAGGGTCCCAGCACACTTCTCAGTCAAGTCAGCATCAGTATCAGGCAAAAAGTGGGGGGTAACTGCAACAGGGAGCCATTTCTTTACAGAAGGCATTAATCTCATTCTTCAGGTATTCCATCTCGGATTCTCAATCCAATCGTGTAATAATTTATAATCCATGCTCTGATTTCATTTTCTGACAGTGCTTCTTCAGCAGATGTTCTGATACTGCCTAGTGATCCCATATTTTATTGTTTTGTCCTTGCGCCCTAAGAAGTCCTCCATTGTCACCTCTATTGTGAACACTTTATCTTCTGTCCTACATGAGGCTTTTTTCAAGTACCAACATGTTGGCGTTATCCAACTCTCCCGCGAAACCAACCTCATTGGTAGAATGAAAGTTCATTCGGATTGGCGGCCACATAATCCTTCGTCCAGCGATTTTGGAGAATACAAAATGTAATTCAACAGTTCCTGTGTATATTATCTATTTGTCAGTTAAGATGGTTGAGATAGAAGATTTTTTTTTTTTAAATCACCTTACTGATTGGTTAGTATTTGGTTAGTATTTTTACTGTTCGCAACCAGTAGGATGCCCTAACCAACCAGAACATGGAAACCTGTGATGGACTGATGCTGCTCTTAAAAATTAAACACCACCATCTCCAATTTCATTTATGTTAAAACATTATTTCTTAAGCTTTTGCTGAATACATTTAAATGCTGTTTTTGACAAATGGGTTTTCTCTCATACAGGGAGTGCAGAATTATTAGGCAAATGAGTATTTTGACCACATCATCCTCTTTATGCATGTTGTCTTACTCCAAGCTGTATAGGCTCGAAAGCCTACTACCAATTAAGCATATTAGGTGATGTGCATCTCTGTAATGAGAAGGGGTGTGGTCTAATGACATCAACACCCTATATCAGGTGTGCATAATTATTAGGCAACTTCCTTTCCTTTGGCAAAATGGGTCAAAAGAAGGACTTGACAGGCTCAGAAAAGTCAAAAATAGTGAGATATCTTGCAGAGGGATGCAGCACTCTTAAAATTGCAAAGCTTCTGAAGCGTGATCATCGAACAATCAAGCGTTTCATTCAAAATAGTCAACAGGGTCGCAAGAAGCGTGTGGAAAAACCAAGGCGCAAAATAACTGCCCATGAACTGAGAAAAGTCAAGCGTGCAGCTGCCACGATGCCACTTGCCACCAGTTTGGCCATATTTCAGAGCTGCAACATCACTGGAGTGCCCAAAAGCACAAGCTGTGCAATACTCAGAGACATGGGCAAGGTAAGAAAGGCTGAAAGACGACCACCACTGAACAAGACACACAAGCTGAAACGTCAAGACTGGGCCAAGAAATATCTCAAGAATGATTTTTCTAAGGTTTTATGGACTGATGAAATGAGAGTGAGTCTTGATGGGCCAGATGGATGGGCCCGTGGCTGGATTGGTAAAGGGCAGAGAGCTCCAGTCCGACTCAGACGCCAGCAAGGTGGAGGTGGAGTACTGGTTTGGGCTGGTACCATCAAAGATGAGCTTGTGGGGCCTTTTCGGGTTGAGGATGGAGTCAAGCTCAACTCCCAGTCCTACTGCCAGTTCCTGGAAGACACCTTCTTCAAGCAGTGGTACAGGAAGAAGTCTGCATCCTTCAAGAAAAACATGATTTTCATGCAGGACAATGCTCCATCACACGCGTCCAAGTACTCCACAGCGTGGCTGGCAAGAAAGGGTATAAAAGAAGGAAATCTAATGACATGGTGTAAGGAAATGCCTCCTTGGCATGGTTGCCCCCTGACTTTTTGCCTTTGCTGATGCTATGTTTACAATTGAAAGTGTGCTGAGGCCTGCTAACCAGGCCCCAGCACCAGTGTTCTTTCCCTAACCTGTACTTTTGTATCCACAATTGGCAGACCCTGGCATCCAGATAAGTCCCTTGTAACTGGTACTTCTAGTACCAAGGGCCCTGATGCCAAGGAAGGTCCCTAAGGGCTGCAGCATGTCTTATGCCACCCTAGGAACCTCTCACTCAGCACAGACACACTGCTTACCAGCTTGTGTGTGCTAGTGAGAACAAAACGAGTAAGTCGACATGGCACTCCCCTCAGGGTGCCATGCCAGCCTCTCACTGCCTATGCAAGTATAGGTCAGTCACCCCTCTAGCAGGCCTTACAGCCCTAAGGCAGGGTGCACTATACCATAGGTGAGGGTACCAGTGCATGAGCATGGTACCCCTACAGTGTCTAAACAAAACCTTAGACATTGTAAGTGCAGGGTAGCCATAAGAGTATATGGTCTGGGAGTTTGTCAAACACGAACTCCACAGCACCATAATGGCTACACTGAAAACTGGGAAGTTTGGTATCAAACTTCTCAGCACAATAAATGCACACTGATGCCAGTGTACATTTTATTGTAAAATACACCACAGAGGGCACCTTAGAGGTGCCCCCTGAAACTTAACCGACTGTCTGTGTAGGCTGACTAGTTCCAGCAGCCTGCCACACTAGAGACATGTTGCTGGCCCCATGGGGAGAGTGCCTTTGTCACTCTGAGGCCAGTAACAAAGCCTGCACTGGGTGGAGATGCTAACACCTCCCCCAGGCAGGAGCTGTGACACCTGGCGGTGAGCCTCAAAGGCTCACCCCTTTGTCACAGCCCAGCAGGGCACTCCAGCTTAGTGGAGTTGCCCGCCCCCTCCGGCCACGGCCCCCACTTTTGGCGGCAAGGCTGGAGGGAACAAAGAAAGCAACAAGGAGGAGTCACTGGCCACTCAGGACAGCCCCTAAGGTGTCCTGAGCTGAGGTGACTCTAACTTTTAGAAATCCTCCATCTTGCAGATGGAGGATTCCCCCAATAGGGTTAGGATTGTGACCCCCTCCCCTTGGGAGGAGGCACAAAGAGGGTGTACCCACCCTCAGGGCTAGTAGCCATTGGCTACTAACCCCCCAGACCTAAACACGCCCTTAAATTTAGTATTTAAGGGCTACCCTGAACCCTAGAAAATTAGATTCCTGCAAACTACAAGAAGGACTGCCTAGCTGAAAATCCCTGCAGAGGAAGACCAGAAGATGACAACTGCCTTGGCTCCAGAAACTGACCGGCCTGTCTCCTGCCTTCCAAAGAACTCTGCTCCAGCGACGCCTTCCAAGGGACCAGCGACCTCTGACTCCTCCGAGGACTGCCCTGCTTCGAAAAAGACAAGAAACTCCCGAGGACAGCGGACCTGCTCCAAAAAGACTGCAACTTTGTTTCAAGGAGCAGCTTTAAAGACCCTGCAATCTCCCCGCAAGAAGCGTGAGACTTGCAACACTCCACCCGGCGACCCCGACTCGGCTGGTGGAGAACCAACACCTCAGGGAGGACCCCCGGACTACTCTACGACTGTGAGTACCAAAACCTGTCCCCCCTGAGCCCCCACAGCGCCGCCTGCAGAGGGAATCCCGAGGCTTCCCCTGACCGCGACTCTCTGAAACCTAAGTCCCGACACCTGGAAAAGACCCTGCACCCGCAGCCCCCAGGACCTGAAGGACCGAACTTTCACTGGAGAAGTGACCCCCAGGAGTCCCTCTCCCTTGCCCAAGTGGAGGTTTCCCCGAGGAACCCCCCCCTTGCCTGCCTGCAGCGCTGAAGAGATCCCTTGATCTCTCATTGACTAACATTGCGAACCCGACGCTTGTTCCATCACTGCACCCGGCCGCCCCCGCGCCGCTGAGGGTGAAATTTCTGTGTGGGCTTGTGTCCCCCCCGGTGCCCTACAAAACCCCCCTGGTCTGCCCTCCGAAGACGCGGGTACTTACCTGCAAGCAGACCGGAACCGGGGCACCCCCTTCTCTCCATTCTAGCCTATGCGTTTTGGGCACCACTTTGAACTCTACACCTGACCGGCCCTGAGCTGCTGGTGTGGTAACTTTGGGGTTGCTCTGAACCCCCAACGGTGGGCTACCTTGGACCAAGAACTGAACCCTGTAAGTGTCTTACTTACCTGGTAAAACTAACAGAAACTTACCTCCCCCAGGAACTGTGAAAATTGCACTAAGTGTCCTCTTTTGAAATAGATATTTGTGAATAACTTGAAAAGTATACATGCAATTGAAATGATTCAAAGTTCCTAATGTACTTACCTGCAATACCTTTCAAACAAGATATTACATGTTAAATTTGAACCTGTGGTTCTTAAAATAAACTAAGAAAATATATTTTTCTATAACAAAACCTATTGGCTGGATTTGTCTGAGTGTGTGTACCTCATTTATTGTCTATGTGTATGTACAACAAATGCTTAACACTACTCCTTGGATAAGCCTACTGCTCGACCACACTACCACAAAATAGAGCATTAGTATTATCTATTTTTACCACTATTTTACCTCTAAGGGGAACCCTTGGACTCTGTGCATGCTATTCCTTACTTTGAAATAGCACATACAGAGCCAACTTCCTACATTGGTGGATCAGCGGTGGGGTACAAGACTTTGCATTTGCTGGACTACTCAGCCAATACCTGATCACACGACAAATTCCAAAATTGTCTTTAGAAATTGATTTTTGCAATTTGAAAAGTTTTCTAAATTCTTAAAAGACCTGCTAGGGCCTTGTGTTAGATCCTGTTTAGCATTTCTTTTAGAGTTTAAAAGTTTGTAAAAGTTTGAATTAGATTCTAGAACCAGTCTTAGATTCTTAAAAAATATTCCAACTTTTAGAAGCAAAATGTCTAGCACAGATGTGACTGTGGTGGAACTCGACACCACACCTTACCTCCATCTACAGATGAGAGAGCTAAGGTCACTCTGTAAACTAAAGAAAATAGCAATGGGCCCCAAACCTACCAAAATACAGCTCCAGGAGCTTTTGGCAGAGTTTGAAAAGGCCAACCCCTCTGAGGGTGGCAACTCAGAGGATGAAGATAGTGACTTGGAGGGAAATTCCCCCCCTCCAGTCCTACTTAGGGAGAGCAGGGCTTCTCAAGCCCTGACTCCACAAATAATAGTCAGAGATGCTGGTTCTCTCACAGGAGGGACCAACAACTCTGAAATCACTGAGGAAAACTCCAGTGAAGAGGACATCCAGTTAGCCAGGATGGCCAAAAGATTGGCTTTGGAAAGACAGATCCTAGCCATAGAGAGGGAAAGACAAGAGATGGGCCTAGGACCCATCAATGGTGGCAGCAACATAAATAGGGTCAGAGATTCTCCTGACATGTTGAAAATCCCTAAAGGGATTGTAACTAAATATGTAGATGGTGATGACATCACCAAATGGTTCACAGCTTTTGAGAGGGCTTGTGTAACCAGAAAAGTGAACAGATCTCACTGGGGTGCTCTCCTTTGGGAAATGTTCACAGGAAAGTGTAGGGATAGACTCCTCACACTCTCTGGAAAAGATGCAGAATCTTATGACCTCATGAAGGGTACCCTGATTGAGGGCTTTGGATTCTCCACTGAGGAGTATAGGATTAGATTCAGGGGGGCTCAAAAATCCTCGAGCCAGACCTGGGTTGACTTTGTAGACTACTCAGTAAAAACACTAGATGGTTTGATTCAAGGCAGTGGTGTAAGTAATTATGATGGGCTGTACAATTTATTTGTGAAAGAACACCTGTTAACTAATTGTTTCAATGATAAACTGCATCAGCATCTGGTAGACCTAGGACCAATTTCTCCCCAAGAATTTGGAAAGAAGGCGGACCATTGGGTCAAGACTAGGGTGTCCAAAACTTCCACAGGGGGTGACCAAAAGAAAGGGGTCACAAAACCTCCCCAGGGGAAAGGTGGTGAGACAGCCAAAACTAAAAATAGTAAAGAGTCTTCTACAGGCCCCCAAAAACCTGCACAGGAGGGTGGGCCCAGAGCCTCTTCACAAACCAATCCTGGGTACAAGGGTAAAAACTTTGATCCCAAAAAGGCCTGGTGTCGAAACTGTAGTCAGTCTGGACACCAAACTGGAGACAAGGCCTGTCCCAAGAAAAGTTCCACTCCAAACTCCAATCCAGGTAACACTGGAATGGCTAGTCTCCAAGTGGGATCAACAGTGTGCCCAGAGCAAATCAGGGTCCACACTGAAGCTACTCTAGTCTCTGAGGGTGGGGTGGATTTAGCCACACTAGCTGCCTGGCCCCCTAACATGCAAAAATACAGGCAGCAGCTCTTTATTAATGGGACAAGTGTAGAGGGCCTGAGGGATACAGGTGCCAGTGTCACCATGGTGACAGAGAAACTGGTTTCCCCTGGCCAATACCTGACTGGAAAAACCTATACAGTCACCAACGCTGACAATCAAACTAAAGCACATCCCATGGCAATGGTAACTTTAGAATGGGGAGGGGTCAATGGCCTGAAACAGGTGGTGGTCTCCTCAAACATCCCAGTAGACTGTCTGCTTGGAAATGACCTGGAGTCCTCAGCATGGGCTGAGGTAGAACTAAAAACCCATGCAGCCATGCTGGGTATCCCTGAACTGGTGTGTGTAAAAACAAGAGCACAATGCAAGGCACAGGGTGAAAAAGTAGAGCTGGAGTCTGGAAAAATGGCCCAGCCTACCAAGAGAAAAGGAAAGTCAGTTGGGAAACCAACTGCAACACAGTCAGAAAAAGAGAACCTCTCTTCTCAGGAAGAAGTTCTGCCCTCTGAGGGAATAGAGCCTTTGGAACTTGAACCTTATCAGGTTGAGCTCTTAGGCCCAGGGGGACCCTCAAGGGAGGAGCTGTGTAAGGGACAAGAAACCTGTCCCTCTCTTGAAGGCCTTAGGCAGCAAGCTGCTGAAGAGTCCAAGGGCAAGAAAAATGGAACACATAGGGTCTATTGGGAAGATGGACTCCTGTACACTGAGGCCAGAGACCCCAAACCTGGTGCCACTAGGAGAGTGGTAGTGCCTCAGGGTTTCAGAGAGTTTATTCTGACCTTAGCCCATGATATTCCCCTTGCTGGGCATTTGGGACAAACCAAGACGTGGGAGAGGTTAGTCAACCACTTCTACTGGCCCAATATGTCCCAGAAGGTTAAGGAGTTTTGCCTCTCCTGCCCCACTTGTCAATCCAGTGGTAAGACAGGTGGGCACCCAAAGGCCCCCCTCATTCCACTTCCAGTGGTGGGGGTCCCCTTTGAAAGAGTGGGTGTGGACATAGTTGGTCCACTGGAACCTCCCACAGCCTCAGGAAATATGTATATCCTAGTAGTAGTGGATCATGCTACTAGGTATCCTGAAGCTATTCCCCTTAGGTCAACTACTGCCCCTGCAGTAGCCAAGGCCCTCATTGGTATCTTTACCAGAGTGGGTTTCCCTAAGGAGGTGGTGTCTGACAGAGGTACCAACTTCATGTCAGCATACCTAAAACACATGTGGAATGAGTGTGGAGTGACTTACAAATTCACTACACCATACCATCCACAAACTAATGGCTTAGTTGAGAGATTCAACAAGACATTAAAAGGCATGATCATGGGGCTCCCAGAAAAACTCAAAAGGAGATGGGATGTCCTCTTGCCATGTCTGCTTTTTGCTTACAGAGAGGTGCCACAGAAGGGAGTAGGATTCTCACCCTTTGAACTTCTGTTTGGTCACCCTGTAAGGGGACCACTTACTCTTGTTAAAGAAGGCTGGGAGAGACCTCTTCATGAGCCTAAACAAGACATAGTGGACTATGTACTTGGCCTTCGCTCTAGAATGGCAGAGTACATGGAAAAGGCAACCAAAAACCTTGAGGCCAGCCAACAGCTCCAGAAGTTTTGGTATGACCAAAAGGCTGCAATGGTTGAGTTCCAACCAGGGCAGAAAGTCTGGGTTCTGGAGCCTGTGGCTCCCAGGGCACTCCAGGACAAATGGAGTGGCCCTTACCCAGTACTTGAAAGGAAGAGTCAGGTCACCTACCTGGTGGACCTGGGCACAAGCAGGAGCCCCAAGAGGGTGATCCATGTGAACCGCCTTAAGCTCTTCCATGACAGGGCTGATGTGAATCTGTTGATGGTAACAGATGAGGATCAGGAGGCAGAGAGTGAACCTCTCCCTGATCTTCTATCATCAGACCCAAAAGATGGCTCAGTAGATGGAGTGATCTACTCAGACACCCTCTCTGGCCAACAGCAAGCTGATTGTAGGAGAGTCCTACAACAGTTTCCTGAACTCTTCTCCTTAACCCCTGGTCAGACACACCTGTGTACCCATGATGTGGACACAGGAGACAGCATGCCTGTCAAAAACAAAATCTTTAGACAGTCTGACCATGTTAAGGAAAGCATCAAGGTGGAAGTCCACAAGATGCTGGAATTGGGAGTAATTGAGCGCTCTGACAGCCCCTGGGCTAGCCCAGTGGTCTTAGTCCCCAAACCTCACACCAAAGATGGAAAGAAAGAGATGAGGTTTTGTGTGGACTACAGAGGGCTCAACTCTGTCACCAAGACAGATGCTCATCCAATTCCTAGAGCTGATGAGCTCATAGATAAATTAGGTGCTGCCAAATTCTTAAGTACCTTTGACTTGACAGCAGGGTACTGGCAAATAAAAATGGCACCTGGAGCAAAAGAGAAAACAGCATTCTCCACACCTGATGGGCATTATCAGTTTACTGTTATGCCCTTTGGTTTAAAGAATGCCCCTGCCACCTTCCAAAGGTTGGTGAATCAAGTCCTTGCTGGTTTGGAGGCCTTTAGCACAGCTTATCTTGATGATATTGCTGTCTTTAGCTCCACCTGGCAGGATCACCTGGTCCACCTGGAACTTCCTACAATAGCTAAAACTAAAAAAAAACTAAAAACTACTTCCAAAAATATTCAGCTTTGATATTAATGAGTTTTTTGGGTTCATTGAGAACATGGTTGTTGTTCAATAATAAAATTAATCCTCAAAAATACAACTTGCCTAATAATTCTGCACTCCCTGTATTTGCCTGCAAAACCAGTTAGAGTGAAAGGCACACGGTTCATAGTTTCCTGTGCATGCAAGAATTGTCGATTAAAGAATGTTCACATTTCCCAGGCCGGACGTTGTAGAACCTCCAAGTAATAATTTTGTGTGCACATAGTCTTTAGTTTATCAGACTCTGCTCTTTTTGTGCTCACCGATGCATGATCTGGCATCAGAAACTTAAACAAACCATGTGCTGTGAGACGAACAGCTCACTCAAAATATATAGTAGATGTGGTATGAAATAGCACTAGTCATGAAACATCCATGGCGGTCACTGAGAGGTCAATCCATATGTCTACCTGGCGCTTGTGTCTTAATGCAGCAAGGACGCACAGGTGGGTGAGGCCAGTGCTTATAACCTCTTTGGCGAAGTTCCCCCTTTCTTTACCATTCCTTTATCATTTATTACATTTCTTCCACTTTTTGCCTTCGGACCAATTAAATTGTTCCTCTGTCAAGTTTGTGTCTATCAGTAAATATCTTGATGGAAATATAAAAGTTTCCTACTTGTAATTCCAGCTCTCAGTATTTTCATTAAATTCCTAAACAACACGCCATTTTCCTTGGCAGGTCCAACCATACGTATGTTCATATGTAACCCTAAGCTTCAACGCCATTGCTTTGCTTTATAAAGAGCTGAGCTGCAGACTCCCTAAAAGGCGTCTGCTCTTTCAGCTCATGGAGGACACTGCCTAGTGGATCCTCTTATTTGTTTTTATTGACATTTTCATGTAGGCTGAAACTGCCAAGGACTGGATAAGCTCATTTTTTCCAGTTTGAGATAATATCTGGGTATGTGATTTTTTTAAAACTAAAAATAAAGTAATTCTTTTTTTTAAGTGATCTGAAACGGTGCATGTGGGATAAGATATCCAGAGTTTAACAGTTCAGTGAAGACTCCCATGTCGGAGAAGTAAGATTTACACTTAAGCGTCCTATTCTCCCTGGTCTGGCTGCACGTCTGCTCTTTCTTTAACGTTCGTCTGCTTTTGCTCACCAGTGTCATCATGGTTCTAGGAGCTCCCAACAGTCTCGCTCCTTCTCTCACAGGTGTTGGTTGGACATGAAGCCCCCATCAGCAGCATAAGCTTTAGTCCTGTACAGACCATGCTGGCCACAGCTTCCTGGGATAAGACAGTTCGACTCTGGGATATGTCAGACAGCTGGAAGACCAAAGAGACACTTTCGCTGAACTCTGACGGTAAGGATGGACACACTCTTATCACCTTGCTTCTTCTTCCTGAATGTTTCTCCCTCCTGTGGTGAGACCTTGTTTACTAAATAAACTGATGTTGCTAATCTTGAGATCAGCGAAGCCAAGTGCAGAGCACCGTGAACCGCAGCATCGGGTGAGGGCTTGAGAATCCCAGGCAGCTGGATCCTTGGGTTACCATCTGATGTCCTAGTACCTAAACAAAGGGGATGACTTCAGGCCTGCAGAGAGAGTCCTGTGTGTGCAGAAAGACATCTACACTGTACACATCACTAGTGAGGCCTCATCTGTGATGTTGTGTCCAACTATAGTACTTTGTGTGTACTCTAGAAGGCGTTCTTGAGACCTCACCTGTAGATTAGTGCTCGGCCGGAGACCTCATATCATGTCCAGTTCTGGGCGGTTTCCCCAGAGTATTGTGTTCATTTAATTCCCAGAGACCTCCTCTGTAGTATTGTTAATAGTGTTGTTATGATAGTTGATACTTTATATGGATTGTTTTGTGTCGCTGGCGCTCTTGTCCTGTCAGTCGTGCCCATTTCTGGAGGCCATAGGAGTTCCAAAGGTCTCCCCTGGAGTGTTGCACACACTTCTGGAGCCATCTTCTGGTTTTGCATGCTTTTGTGGAACCTATTCCGGAATATGCCTCTTCTGCCTTATTGCGGTCATTCCTGGAGGCCTTTTCTTGAACACTGTGCCCTGTTCGACACCACGTAGGAGCATTTTGTGTACCGTTCAAGAGGCCTGATCTGGAATATTGTGCAGTTTATAAATCTCACCTGAAGATTAGTTCCCAGTTCTGAAGGTATGGTCTGCAGTATTTCTGTTATTGCACCCAGCCTTGGAGCCACATATCTGCGAACCTCATCTGGGTATCATTCACAGTTCCAGAGAAATATGGTAGTTTTGTGTGATGTTGTGGAGGCTTCCTCTGGAATAGTGTCTTACTGTTAATGTCTTATCTAGAGTGTTGTTCCCAGATCCGGTGCCCTCATCTCGAGTACTGTTCAAGCTTTGAAGGCCATGTCTGTATGTTTTGTGTGTCATGCTGGAGACCTTCCTGAAAAGTTCCTTTGCAGACAATGGGGGTCATTCTGACCCCCGCCGGCGGCGGATGCCGCCGGCCTGGCGGAAACCACCAGAAGACCGTACCGCGGTCAAAAGACCGCGGCGGTCATTCTGAGTTTCCCGCTGGGCTGGCGGGAGACCGCCAGAAGGCCGCCCGCCCAGAGGGAAACCCCCTTCCACGAGGATGCCGGCTCCGAATGGAGCCGGCGGAGTGGAAAGGGTGCGACGGGTGCAGTTGCACCCGTCGCGATTTTCATTGTGTGCTATGCAGACACTGAAAATCTTTGTGGGGCCCTGTTAGGGGGCCCCACGACACCCGTTCCCGCCAGCAAGGTTCTGGCGGTCAAAACTGCCAGAACCAGGCTGGCGGGAAGGGGGTCGGAATCCCCATGGCGGCGCTGCCTGCAGAGCCACCATGGAGGATTCCTCAGGCCAGGGGAAAACCGGCGGGAAACCGCCGGTTTCCCTTTTCTGACCGCAGCTTTACCGCCACGGTCAGAATTGGCCTGGATGCACCGCCAGCCTGTTGGCGGTGCATCCCCGGTCCCCGGCCCGCCAGGGTCAGAATGACCCCCAATGTCTTTTTACAGTGCCCTCAATGAGCATGGAACACCCCCTCCCACTCCCTTGTACCCTGACAGCTTTCGTTCTGTTGTGGGGGTCACCTTACTTAATTTAGATGGAAGGCACATCCCAATTGGTTCAGCATTTGGAGGCCCATGTTCTGCCAGGAGAAACCACCAGGTTTCTGTCTGAGAGGACACAGACCTCTCTTGTGCGTCATGATTACTCCCTACACTCACCAATGATAATAGTTTATTGTATCCTGCACATCTGAAGATAGTATGTGTGTATATTGCTGCACTCCCCCAGCCCACAACCAAAAACACCTTGTAAAGAAATGGCTCCCTGTTGCAGTTACCCCCCACTTTTTGCCTGATACTGATGCTGACTTGACTGAGAAGTGTGCTGGGACCCTGCTAACCAGGCCCCAGCACCAGTGTTCCTTCACCTAAAATGTACCATTGTATCCACAATTGGCACACCCTGGCATCCAGATAAGTCCCTTGTAACTGGTACTTCTAGTACCAAGGGCCCTGATGCCAAGAAAGGTCTCTAAGGGCTGCAGCATGTCTTATGCCACCCTAGAGACCCCTCACTCAGCACAGACACACTGCTTACAAGCCTGTGTGTGCTAGTGAGAACAAAATGAGTAAGTCGACATGGCACTCCCCTCAGGGTGCCATGCCAGCCTCTCACTGCCTATGCAGTATAGGTAAGACACCCCTCTAGCAGGCCGTACAGCCCTAAGGCAGGGTGCACTATACCATAGGTGAGGGTACCAGTGCATGAGCATGGTACCCCTACAGTGTCTAAACAAAACCTTAGACATTGTAAGTGCAGGGTAGCCATAAGAGTATATGGTCTGGGAGTTTGTCAAACACGAACTCCACAGCACCATAATGGCTACACTGAAAACTGGGAAGTTTGGTATCAAACTTCTCAGCACAATAAATGCACACTGATGCCAGTGTACATTTTATTGTAAAATACACCACAGAGGGCACCTTAGAGGTGCCCCCGGAAACTTAACCGACTATCTGTGTAGGCTGACTGGTTTTAGCAGCCTGCCACAAACCGAGACATGTTGCTGGCCCCATGGGGAGAGTGCCTTTGTCACTCTGAGGCCAGTAACAAAGCCTGCACTGGGTGGAGATGCTAACACCTCCCCCAGGCAGGAATTGTCACACCTGGCGGTGAGCCTCAAAGGCTCACCTCCTTTGTGCCAACCCAGCAGGACACTCCAGCTAGTGGAGTTGCCCGCCCCCTCCGGCCAGGCCCCACTTTTGGCGGCAAGGCCGGAGAAAATAATGAGAAAAACAAGGAGGAGTCACTGGCCAGTCAGGACAGCCCCTAAGGTGTCCTGAGCTGAAGTGACTCTAACTTTTAGAAATCCTCCATCTTGCAGATGGAGGATTCCCCCAATAGGGTTAAGATTGTGACCCCCTCCCCTTGGGAGGAGGCACAAAGAGGGTGTACCCACCCTCAGGGCTAGTAGCCATTGGCTACTAACCCCCCAGACCTAAACACGCCCTTAAATTTAGTATTTAAGGGCTACCCTGAACCCTAGAAAATTAGATTCCTGCAACTACAAGAAGAAGGACTGCCCAGCTGAAAACCCCTGCAGCGGAAGACCAGAAGACGACAACTGCCTTGGCTCCAGAAACTCGCCGGCCTGTCTCCTGCCTTCCAAAGATCCTGCTCCAGCGACGCCTTCCAAAGGGACCAGCGACCTCGACATCCTCTGAGGACTGCCCCTGCTTCGAAAAGACAAGAAACTCCCGAGGACAGCGGACCTGCTCCAAGAAAAGCTGCAACTTTGTTTCCAGCAGCTTTAAAGAACCCTGCAAGCTCCCCGCAAGAAGCGTGAGACTTGCAACACTGCACCCGGCGACCCCGACTCGGCTGATGGCGATCCAACACCTCAGGAGGGACCCCAGGACTACTCTGATACTGTGAGTACCAAAACCTGTCCCCCCTGAGCCCCCACAGCGCCGCCTGCAGAGGGAATCCCGAGGCTTCCCCTGACCGCGACTCTTTGAACCTAAAGTCCCGACGCCTGGGAGAGACCCTGCACCCGCAGCCCCCAGGTCCTGAAGGACCGGACTTTCACTGGAGAAGTGACCCCCAGGAGTCCCTCTCCCTTGCCCAAGTGGAGGTTTCCCCGAGGAATCCCCCCCTTGCCTGCCTGCAGCGCTGAAGAGATCCCGAGATCTCTCATAGACTAACATTGAAAACCCGACGCTTGTTTCTACACTGCACCCGGCCGCCCCCGCGCTGCTGAGGGTGAAATTTCTGTGTGGACTTGTGTCCCCCCCGGTGCCCTACAAAACCCCCCTGGTCTGCCCTCCGAAGACGCGGGTACTTACCTGCAAGCAGACCGGAACCGGGGCACCCCCTTCTCTCCATTCTAGCCTATGTGTTTTGGGCACCACTTTGAACTCTGCACCTGACCGGCCCTGAGCTGCTGGTGTGGTGACTTTGGGGTTGCTCTGAACCCCCAACGGTGGGCTACCTTGGACCAAGAACTAAGCCCTGTAAGTGTCTTACTTACCTGGTTAACCTAACAAATACTTACCTCCCCTAGGAACTGTGAAAATTGCACTAAGTGTCCACTTTTAAAACCGCTATTTGTGAATAACTTGAAAAGTATACATGCAATTTTGATGATTTGAAGTTCCTAAAGTACTTACCTGCAATACCTTTCGAATGAGATATTACATGTAGAATTTGAACCTGTGGTTCTTAAAATAAACTAAGAAAAGATATTTTTCTATATAAAAACCTATTGGCTGGATTTGTCTCTGAGTGTGTGTACCTCATTTATTGTCTATGTGTATGTACAACAAATGCTTAACACTACTCCTTGGATAAGCCTACTGCTCGACCACACTACCACAAAATAGAGCATTAGTATTATCTCTTTTTGCCACTATCTTACCTCTAAGGGGAACCCTTGGACTCTGTGCATGCTATTCCTTACTTTGAAATAGCACATACCGAGCCAACTTCCTACATTGGTGGATCAGCGGTGGGGTACAAGACTTTGCATTTGCTGGACTACTCAGCCAATACCTGATCACACGACAAATTCCAAAATTGTCATTAGAAATTGATTTTTGCAATTTGAAAAGTTTTCTAAATTCTTAAAAGACCTGCTAGGGCCTTGTGTTAGATCCTGTTTAGCATTTCTTTTAGAGTTTAAAAGTTTGTAAAAGTTTGAATTAGAACCTAGAACTAGTTGTAAATTCTTAAAAAGTATTCCAACTTTTAGAAGCAAAATGTCTAGCACAGATGTGACTGTGGTGGAATTCGACACCACACCTTACCTCCATCTTAAGATGAGGGAGCTAAGGTCACTCTGTAAAATAAAGAAAATAACAATGGGCCCCAAACCTACCAAAATACAGCTCCAGGAGCTTTTGGCAGAGTTTGAAAAGGCCAACCCCTCTGAGGGTGGCAACTCAGAGGAAGAGGATAGTGACTTGGAGGAAAATTCCCCCCTACCAGTCCTATCTAGGGAGAACAGGGTCCCTCAAACCCTGACTCCAAAAATAATAGTCAGAGATGCTGGTTCCCTCACAGGAGAGACCAACACCTCTGAAATCACTGAGGATAACTCCAGTGAAGATGACCCCCTGTTAGCCAGGATGGTCAAAAGATTGGCTTTGGAAAAGCAGCTCCTAGCCATAGAAAGGGAAAGAAAAGAGATGGGCCTAGGTCCCATCGATGGTGGCAGCAACTTAAATAGGGTCAGAGATTCTCCTGATATCCTAAAAATCCCCAAAGGGATTGTAACAAAATATGAAGATGGTGATGACATCACCAAATGGTTCACAGCTTTTGAGAGGGCTTGTGTAACCAGAAAAGTAAACAGATCTCACTGGGGTGCTCTCCTTTGGGAAATGTTCACTGGAAAGTGTAGGGATAGACTCCTCACACTCTCTGGAAAAGATGCAGAATCTTATGACCTCATGAAGGGTACCCTGATTGAGGGCTTTGGATTCTCCACTGAGGAGTATAGAATTAGATTCAGGGGGGCTCAAAAATCCTCGAGCCAGACCTGGGTTGATTTTGTAGACTACTCAGTAAAAACACTAGATGGTTGGTTAACTGGAAATGAAGTGTGTGACTATGTTGGGCTTTATAAATTGTTTATGAAAGAACACATTTTAAGTAACTGCTTCAATGAAAAGTTGCATCAGTATCTGGTAGACCTAGGTCCAATTTCTCCCCAAGAATTGGGAAAGAAGGCAGACCACTGGGTCAAGACTAGGGTAACCAAAACTTCCACTGGGGGTGACCAAAAGAAAGGGGTTACAAAAACTCCCCAGGAGAAAGTGGGTGACACTAGAAACAAAGAAAAAGAGTCCTCTGTAGGCCCCCAAAAACCAGAACAGGTGGGTGGGCCCCAAGACACAACCCAAAACAAAGGTGGGTACCAGGGTAAGAACTGGGATGCCACTAAGGCATGGTGCCACAACTGTAAACAGTCTGGGCACCACACCAAGGACACTTCTTGTCCCAAAAACAAACCCCAGAACAAAATTCCAGGGGTAACCAGTGTAGCCATGGGAGATGACTCCTCAGATGAGGAGGTCTTCATAGCCTTCAACTGGAAACAGGGCCCAACAGGTGAGTTGGAGATTCCAGAGGGAAGTAGACACTTCCACCACCTACTGGTGAATGGAATCCCAACCACTGCCCTGAGAGACACTTGTGCCAGTCACACTATTGTGCATGACAGGCTGGTGCTCTCAACCCAGTACATCCCAGGTGAGACTGCCAGGGTAAGAGTTAGCCTAGACAGGGTCACTAAGAGGCCTGTGGCTTTAGTACCCATAGAAGTGGGTGGCACTCTTAGCTGGAGAAGGGTAGTAGTCAGTACAGACCTCCCCCTTGATTGTCTCCTTGGAAATGACTACCCAGAGGTTAGTCAGAGCCCAAGAGAGGAACTGGTCCAGTGCCAGTCCTCTCCCAAGGATTCTGGAAGTCCTGCCTCTGCAGTAAATGCAAGCAGGCCCCAGAAGAAGAAGAAAAGAAAACAGAGTAGGAAGGGTGGACAACCTTTAGCCAAGGTTACAGCAAGCCAAGGAGATTCTGCTCCAGTAGGGGAGAACTCCAAAAATGGCCCTGATAAAGTCCAACCTGACCCACAAGAAGTCCTGGCTAGTCAGGCAACTGTTAAACCTGAGTGGGTGGCTCCTCAGCTAACAGAAGAAAGAGTGGAAGAAGGGTGTTTACTACAAGATGTGGTAACCCCCCACTCTAATACAGCAGACAGGCAACCTGAACCCAAAGAGGCCTGTAACTTAGCCCCTTCCCTTTTAGGTGAAGAGCTAAAGGTGTGGTTCTGGGCACTGACAGCTGTCAGTGGCCTCTGCTGGGTGTTAGCCTTTATGGCTGCACTATCCTTGGCATGGTGGTCAGACCCCATGCCAAATAGCAAGTTAGGCCCCCTGACCCTGTTGGTCATGGTGGGGTTACTCCAGCTCTGGGTAACCTCTTTGGGTAAGCTAGGGATGACCCTGGCTAAGATAAGATTAGCAGAGGTGGATACCTCTAAACCCAAAATAAAAAGAATGGGTGGAGACATTGAAGAGGCAGACAAGAGGCAATTCAGACTAGGTCCTATCACTGTGGAAGTGGGTCAGTTCCCCAAAGGGAATGACCTGAACAGAAGGATGTAAGGCAGAGTAGGCCCTGCAACTAACCAGCCTATTTCTCCTACTCTCCCTCGCCTGACAGACTAGGAAGACTCTCCCAGCTTGGGCTGAGTCTCCTGGCCTGTGGGCTGGGGGGGGCTTGTGTAAAGAAATGGCTCCCTGTTGCAGTTACCCCCCACTTTTTGCCTGATACTGATGCTGACTTGACTGAGAAGTGTGCTGGGACCCTGCTAACCAGGCCCCAGCACCAGTGTTCCTTCACCTAAAATGTACCATTGTATCCACAATTGGCACACCCTGGCATTCAGATAAGTCCCTTGTAACTGGTACTTCTAGTACCAAGGGCCCTGATGCCAAGAAAGGTCTCTAAGGGCTGCAGCATGTCTTATGCCACCCTAGAGACCCCTCACTCAGCACAGACACACTGCTTACAAGCCTGTGTGTGCTAGTGAGAACAAAATGAGTAAGTCGACATGGCACTCCCCTCAGGGTGCCATGCCAGCCTCTCACTGCCTATGCAGTATAGGTAAGACACCCCTCTAGCAGGCCGTACAGCCCTAAGGCAGGGTGCACTATACCATAGGTGAGGGTACCAGTGCATGAGCATGGTACCCCTACAGTGTCTAAACAAAACCTTAGACATTGTAAGTGCAGGGTAGCCATAAGAGTATATGGTCTGGGAGTTTGTCAAACACGAACTCCACAGCACCATAATGGCTACACTGAAAACTGGGAAGTTTGGTATCAAACTTCTCAGCACAATAAATGCACACTGATGCCAGTGTACATTTTATTGTAAAATACACCACAGAGGGCACCTTAGAGGTGCCCCCGGAAACTTAACCGACTATCTGTGTAGGCTGACTGGTTTTAGCAGCCTGCCACAAACCGAGACATGTTGCTGGCCCCATGGGGAGAGTGCCTTTGTCACTCTGAGGCCAGTAACAAAGCCTGCACTGGGTGGAGATGCTAACACCTCCCCCAGGCAGGAATTGTCACACCTGGCGGTGAGCCTCAAAGGCTCACCTCCTTTGTGCCAACCCAGCAGGACACTCCAGCTAGTGGAGTTGCCCGCCCCCTCCGGCCAGGCCCCACTTTTGGCGGCAAGGCCGGAGAAAATAATGAGAAAAACAAGGAGGAGTCACTGGCCAGTCAGGACAGCCCCTAAGGTGTCCTGAGCTGAAGTGACTCTAACTTTTAGAAATCCTCCATCTTGCAGATGGAGGATTCCCCCAATAGGGTTAGGATTGTGACCCCCTCCCCTTGGGAGGAGGCACAAAGAGGGTGTACCCACCCTCAGGGCTAGTAGCCATTGGCTACTAACCCCCCAGACCTAAACACGCCCTTAAATTTAGTATTTAAGGGCTACCCTGAACCCTAGAAAATTAGATTCCTGCAACTACAAGAAGAAGGACTGCCCAGCTGAAAACCCCTGCAGCGGAAGACCAGAAGACGACAACTGCCTTGGCTCCAGAAACTCACCGGCGTGTCTCCTGCCTTCCAAAGATCCTGCTCCAGCGACGCCTTCCAAAGGGACCAGCGACCTCGACATCCTCTGAGGACTGCCCCTGCTTCGAAAAGACAAGAAACTCCCGAGGACAGCGGACCTGCTCCAAGAAAAGCTGCAACTTTGTTTCCAGCAGCTTTAAAGAACCCTGCAAGCTCCCCGCAAGAAGCGTGAGACTTGCAACACTGCACCCGGCGACCCCGACTCGGCTGGTGGCGATCCAACACCTCAGGAGGGACCCCAGGACTACTCTGATACTGTGAGTACCAAAACCTGTCCCCCCTGAGCCCCCACAGCGCCGCCTGCAGAGGGAATCCCGAGGCTTCCCCTGACCGCGACTCTTTGAACCTAAAGTCCCGACGCCTGGGAGAGACCCTGCACCCGCAGCCCCCAGGACCTGAAGGACCGGACTTTCACTGGAGAAGTGACCCCCAGGAGTCCCTCTCCCTTGCCCAAGTGGAGGTTTCCCCGAGGAATCCCCCCCTTGCCTGCCTGCAGCGCTGAAGAGATCCCGAGATCTCTCATAGACTAACATTGAAAACCCGACGCTTGTTTCTACACTGCACCCGGCCGCCCCCGCGCTGCTGAGGGTGAAATTTCTGTGTGGACTTGTGTCCCCCCCGGTGCCCTACAAAACCCCCCTGGTCTGCCCTCCGAAGACGCGGGTTCTTACCTGCAAGCAGACCGGAACCGGGGCACCCCCTTCTCTCCATTCTAGCCTATGTGTTTTGGGCACCACTTTGAACTCTGCACCTGACCGGCCCTGAGCTGCTGGTGTGGTGACTTTGGGGTTGCTCTGAACCCCCAACGGTGGGCTACCTTGGACCAAGAACTAAGCCCTGTAAGTGTCTTACTTACCTGGTTAACCTAACAAATACTTACCTCCCCTAGGAACTGTGAAAATTGCACTAAGTGTCCACTTTTAAAACAGCTATTTGTGAATAACTTGAAAAGTATACATGCAATTTTGATGATTTGAAGTTCCTAAAGTACTTACCTGCAATACCTTTCGAATGAGATATTACATGTAGAATTTGAACCTGTGGTTCTTAAAATAAACTAAGAAAAGATATTTTTCTATATAAAAACCTATTGGCTGGATTTGTCTCTGAGTGTGTGTACCTCATTTATTGTCTATGTGTATGTACAACAAATGCTTAACACTACTCCTTGGATAAGCCTACTGCTCGACCACACTACCACAAAATAGAGCATTAGTATTATCTCTTTTTGCCACTATCTTACCTCTAAGGGGAACCCTTGGACTCTGTGCATGCTATTCCTTACTTTGAAATAGCACATACCGAGCCAACTTCCTACACACCTTTTGACCTTTTGTCAGGTATTTAATGCAACTTTGACTAAAGTGCACTGGGTCCCTGCCAACCAGGTCCCCAGTGCCAGCGTTCTTTCCTCCCAAACTCTCCAATTTGCAAATCCTTTAACACCCTCTGTAAGTCCCTAGTAAATGGCACCCCTGTACCCAGGGCCTGGGTGTAGGAGGCTGGACGGGCTTGTAGTGAGTACCAAGGGGTACTTACACCTTGCACCAGGCCCAGGTATCCCTTATTAGTGTATAGGGTGTCTAGCAGCTTAGGCTGATAGATAATGGTAGCTTAGCAGAGCAGCTTAGGCTGAACTAGGAGACGAGTGAAGCTCCTACAGTACCACTAGTGTCATATGCACAATATCATAAGAAAACACAATACACAGATATACTAAAAATAAAGGTACTTTCTTTTTATGACAATATGCCAAAGTATCTCAGTGAGTACCCTCAATATGAGGATAGCAAATATACACAAGATATATGTATACAATACCAAAAATATGCAGTATAGTATTAGAAAACAGTGCAGACAATGTATAGTTACAATAGGATGCAATGGGGACACATAGGGATAGGGGCAACACAAACCATATACTCCAAAAGTGGAATGCGAACCACGAATGGACCCCAAACCTATGTGACCTTGTAGAGGGTCGCTGGGACTGTAAGAAAACAGTGAGTGTTAGAAAAATAGCCCACCCCAAGACCCTGAAAAGTGAGTGCAAAGTGCACTAAAGTTTCCCAAAGAGCACAGAAGTCGTGATAGGGGAATTCTGCAGGAAAGACCAAAACCAGCAATGCAACAACGATGGATTTCCAGACGAAGGTACCTGTGGAACAAGGGGACCAAGTCCAAAAGTCACGATCAAGTCGAGAGTGTGCAGATGCCCAGGAAATGCCAGCTGTGGGTGCAAAGAAGCTGCTACTGGACAGTAGAAGCTGAGGATTTTGCAAGAACGACAAGGGCTAGAAACTTCCCCTTTGGAGGATAGATGTCCCACGCCGTGGAGAGTCGTGCAGAAGTGTTTTCCTGCGGAAAGACCGTAAACAAGCCTTGCTAGCTGCAAAGCTCGCGGTTGGGGTTTTTGGGTGCTGCTGTTGCCCAGGAGGGACCAGGATGTCGCCAATTGCGTCAGGGGACAGAGGGGGCGCCCAGCAAGACAAGGAGCCCTCTCAGAAGCAGGCAGCACCCGCAGAAGTGCCGGAACAGGCACTACGAAGTGGAGTGAAACGGTGTCCACCCGAAGTTGCACAAAGGAGTCCTACGCCGCCGGAGGACAACTCAGGATGTCGTGCAATGCAAGTTAGAGTGCCGTGGACCCAGGCTTGGCTGTGCACAAAGGATTCCCTCGGAAAGTGCACAGGAGCCGGAGTAGCTGCAAAACACGCGGTTCCCAGCAATGCAGTCTGGCTTGGGGAGGCAAGGACTTACCTCCACCAAACTTGGACTGAAGAGTCACTGGACTGTGGGAGTCACTTGGACAGAGTTGCTGGATTCAAGGGACCTCGCTCGTCGTGCTGAGAGGAGACCCAGAGGACCGGTGATGCAGTTCTTTGGTGCCTGCGGTTGCAGGGAGACGATTCCGTCGACCCACGGGAGATTTCTTCGGAGCTTCTAGTGCAGAGAGGAGGCAGTCTACCCCCACAGCATGCACCACCAGGAAAACAGTCGAGAAGGCGGCAGGATCAGCGTTACAGAGTTGCAGTAGTCGTCTTTGCTACTATGTTGCAGTTTTGCAGGCTTCCAGCGCGGTCAGCAGTCGATTCCTTGGCAGAAGGTGAAGAGAGAGATGCAGAGGAACTCGGATGAGCTCTTGCATTCGTTATCTAAGGAAATCCCCAAAGCAGAGACCCTAAATAGCCAGAAAAGAGGGTTTGGCTACTTAGGAGAGAAGATAGGCTCCTTCAGGTGTTGCTAGCCTATCAGAAGGAGTCTCTGACGTCACCTGCTGGCCCTGGCCACTCAGAGCAGTCCAGTGTGCCAGCAGCACCTCTGTTTCCAAGATGGCAGAGGTCTGGAGCACACTGGAGGAGCTCTGGGCACCTCCCAGGGGAGGTGCAGGTCAGGGGAGTGGTCACTCCCCTTTCCTTTGTCCAGTTTCGCGCCAGAGCAGGGCTGAGGGGTCCCTGAACCGGTGTAGACTGGCTTATGCAGAAATGGGCACCATCTGTGCCCATGAAAGCATTTCCAGAGGCTGGGGGAGGCTACTCCTCCCCTGCCTTCACACCTTTTTCCAAAGGGAGAGGGTGTAACACCCTCTCTCGGAGGAAGTCCTTTGTTCTGCCATCCTGGGCCAAGCCTGGCTGGTCCCCAGGAGGGCAGAAACCTGTCTGAGGGGTTGGCAGCAGCTGCAGTGAAACCCCTGAAAAGGCAGTTTGGCAGTACCCGGGTCTGTGCTACAGACCCGTGGGATCATGGGATTGTGCCAACAATGCCAGGATGGCATAGAGGGGGCAATTCCATGATCATAGACATGTTACATGGCCATATTCGGAGTTACCATTGTGAAGCTACACATAGGTATTGACCTATGTGTAGTGCACGCGTGTAATGGTGTCCCCGCACTCACAAAGTCCGGGGAATTTGCCCTGAACAATGTGGGGGCACCTTGGCTAGTGCCAGGGTGCCCACACACTAAGTAACTTAGCACCCAACCTTTACCAGGTAAAGGTTAGACATATAGGTGACTTATAAGTTACTTAAGTGCAGTGTAAAATGGCTGTGAAATAACGTGGACGTTATTTCACTCAGGCTGCAGTGGCAGGCCTGTGTAAGAATTGTCAGAGCTCCCTATGGGTGGCAAAAGAAATGCTGCAGCCCATAGGGATCTCCTGGAACCCCAATACCCTGGGTACCTCAGTACCATATACTAGGGAATTATAAGGGTGTTCCAGTATGCCAATGTAAATTGGTGAAATTGGTCACTAGCCTGTTAGTGACAATTTGGAAAGAAATGAGAGAGCATAACCACTGAGGTTCTGGATAGCAGAGCCTCAGTGAGACAGTTAGTCATAACACAGGTAACGCATACAGGGCACACTTATGAGCACTGGGGCCCTGGCTGGCAGGGTCCCAGTGACACATTCAACTAAAACAACATATATACAGTGAAATATGGGGGTAACATGCCAGGCAAGATGGTACTTTCCTACACTGGTAGAAGGTCCCTGAGGGCTGCAGCACGAATTGTGGCACCCTAAGGGACCCATTGCCAAACACATGACAGATCGCTAGTGCATGTCTTGGTGCAGGCAAAAGTGAAAACATGACATGTCACACATCCCTGTGTGCCATGCCCCTTACCACCGCATGTAATATTTATAAGACACCCCTAGAGCAGCTTGACAGCCCTAAGGCAGGGTGCTTAATATTACATGCGAGGACATATCTGCATGAGCAGATGTGCCCCTGTGCTGGTCAGTTCCATTACTGCTGGTGCAAGTGAGTAAAGAATCCACTTTAAACCATGTACTGGACACTGGTGAAAGCAAGTTCCCCAGCTACATGAAGGCTTCACTGAAGGTAGAGATGTTTGGTAGCAAGCATCTCGTATTGGTTAACCCACATTGATGCCAATGTTGGATTTACCAATACATGCACTCAGAGGGAATCATAGGGGTGTCTCCTGAGTACCTACCAGTCTCTGGTGTCCTTGCTGTCTGGTTTCTGCCAGCCTGCCACCCGATTACGCTGATCTGACCTCCTAGGGTGTGAGCCTTTGCTCTCAGGAGGCCCAGAATAAAGGCCTGTGTGGGAAGAGGGTGTAACACCCCCCTCACACACGATGACAGCTGATTAGCCTCCTGGTGCTGGCGAGCTTCAAAGAATGCAAATCTGGCTCCCCTCACATGAGGGGAAGCCACCGCATAAAAACACCCCCAGAGTCCCCTTTGGCACCGATTTTTCAGAAGTAGCCATCTTTGTGATGGCATACTTAGGAATTCTGGGACAGGGTTTCGCCCTCTTCCTACAGGAAATGGTCATAAAGGGGGCGTAGTGACCCTAAGGGTCAGTATCCTATTGGCTACTGCCCTGCATATCCCTAACTCTGCTAAATTTAGTATTTAGGGAGCCCCTGTCACTAGAGAAGCAGATTTTGATGACCTAAGTAGAAGACCAAGGACAGAACGGCTGACCTGGTACCAACCTTATCAGCACCAAAAGTCGACTCTTCCTACAGCTGTGACTCCAGAAACCTAGGAGGACTGCCTGCCTTCAATAAAGACTTAATACCTCCCATGACCAGCTGACCTGTTTTCCAGCAAACTCCAAAAGAAGAGACTCTGAAGCTCTGGAACCACCAAAAGCTAAAGTCGACACTGCGCCCGCCATCTCTGCCCTGAGTTGAAGTGGACCTCCGGTGCCAACAAGGATCCCCAGCCCTTCGGAGTCCATTGTGGTTTCACCCCTCGTGACTCCCGGACGACGCCTGCAGCCTCTGCACGCAGACCCCCTCTACCGCGACCACTCTGGTAAAGAAAACCTCACACCTAAGGATACCTCTGCAGCCGTCGCCCCTGAGCAGTGGAGAAGAGAACAAAAGGTGCCTACCTGTGCCTGAGCATCATGAGGCCTGAGCCCCGCTGTTGGTTCAGCCCGACTGGGCTCCTGGCCAGAGTCTGCAGCCTCTTTTCACAGTGGTTGATCTCCATTGGAACGCATTTGGCACCAAACGCTGTTTTGCACTCCGCACCTAGCCGCCCCCAGGCTGCTAAGGGTGTACTCGCCTTAACGTCTGGAGACTGGTCTTCTAAGACGCTGTACTACCTGTTTACAGAACTTGTTTCTCCTCCCATAGGATAACATAGCAGAACTCAGAAAGTGCACTGTAGGAAGTTGGCTCTCTATGTGCTATTTCAAAGTAAGGAATAGCATGCACAGAGTCCAAGGGTTCCCCTTAGAGGTAAAATAGTGGTAAAAATAGATAATACTAATGCTCTATTTTGTGGTAGTGTGGTCGAGCAGTAGGCTTATCCAAGGAGTAGTGTTAAGCATTTGTTGCACATACACATAGACAATAAATGAGGTACACACACTCAGAGACAAATCCAGCCAATAGGTTTTGTTATAGAAAAATATCTTTTCTTAGTTTATTTTAAGAACCACAGGTTCAAATTTAACATGTAATATCTTGTTTGAAAGGTATTGCAGGTAAGTACATTAGGAACTTTGAATCATTTCAATTGCATGTATACTTTTCAAGTTATTCACAAATAGCTATTTTAAAAGTGGACACTGCAATTTTCACAGTTCCTGGGGGAGGTAAGTTTTTGTTAATTTTACCAGGTAAGTAAGACACTTACAGGGTTCAGTTCTTGGTCCAAGGTAGCCCACCGTTGGGGGTTCAGAGCAACCCCAAAGTCACCACACCAGCAGCTCAGGGCCGGTCAGGTGCAGAGTTCAAAGTGATGCCCAAAACGCATAGGCTCCAATGGAGAGAAGGGGGTGCCCCGGTTCCAGTCTGCCAGCAGGTAAGTACCCGCGTCTTCGGAGGGCAGACCAGGGGGGTTTTGTAGGGCACCGGGGGGGACACAAGCCCACACAGAAATTTCACCCTCAGCGGCGCGGGGGCGGCCGGGTGCAGTGTTAGAACAAGCGTTGGGTTCGCAATGTAAGTCAATGAGAGAGCAAGGGATCTCTTCAGCGCTGCAGGCAGGCAAGGGGGGGCTTCCTCGGGGAAACCTCCACTTGGGCAAGGGAGAGGGACTCCTGGGGGTCACTTCTGCAGTGAAAGTTCGGTCCTTCAGGTCCTGGGGGCTGCGGGTGCAGGGTCTTTTCCAGGCGTCGGGACTTAGGTTTCAGAGAGTCGCGGTCAGGGGAAGCCTCGGGATTCCCTCTGCAGGCGGCGCTGTGGGGGCTCAGGGGGGACAGGTTTTGGTACTCACAGTCGTAGAGTAGTCCGGGGGTCCTCCCTGAGGTGTTGGTTCTCCACCAGCCGAGTCGGGGTCGCCGGGTGCAGTGTTGCAAGTCTCCCGCTTCTTGCGTGGAGATTGCAGGGTCTTTAAAGCTGCTCCTTGAAACAAAGTTGCAGTCTTTTTGGAGCAGGTCCGCTGTCCTCGGGAGTTTCTTGTCTTTTTCGAAGCAGGGCAGTCCTCAGAGGAGTCCGAGGTCGCTGGTCCCTTGGAAGGCGTCGCTGGAGCAGAGTTCTTTGGAAGGCAGGAGACAGGCCTGTGAGTTTCTGGAGCCAAGGCAGTTGTTGTCTTCTGGTCTTCCTCTGCAGGGGTTTTCAGCTAGGCAGTCCTTCTTGTTGTTGTTGCAGGAATCTAATTTTCTAGGGTTCAGGGTAGCCCTTAAATACTAAATTTAAGGGCGTGTTTAGGTCTGGGGGGGTTAGTAGCCAATGGCTACTAGCCCTGAGGGTGGGTACACCCTCTTTGTGCCTCCTCCCAAGGGGAGGGGGTCACAATCCTAACCCTATTGGGGGAATCCTCCATCTGCAAGATGGAGGATTTCTAAAAGTTAGAGTCCCCTCAGCTCAGGACACCTTAGGGGCTGTCCTGACTGGCCAGTGACTCCTCCTTGTTGCTTTCTTTGTTCCCTCCAGCCTTGCCGCCAAAAGTGGGGGCCGTGGCCGGAGGGGGCGGGCAACTCCACTAAGCTGGAGTGCCCTGCTGGGCTGTGACAAAGGGGTGAGCCTTTGAGGCTCACCTCCAGGTGTTACAGCTCCTGCCTGGGGGAGGTGTTAGCATCTCCACCCAGTGCAGGCTTTGTTACTGGCCTCAGAGTGACAAAGGCACTCTCCCCATGGGGCCAGCAACATGTCTCTAGTGTGGCAGGCTGCTGGAACTAGTCAGCCTACACAGACAGTCGGTTAAGTTTCAGGGGGCACCTCTAAGGTGCCCTCTGTGGTGTATTTTACAATAAAATGTACACTGGCATCAGTGTGCATTTATTGTGCTGAGAAGTTTGATACCAAACTTCCCAGTTTTCAGTGTAGCCATTATGGTGCTGTGGAGTTCGTGTTTGACAAACTCCCAGACCATATACTCTTATGGCTACCCTGCACTTACAATGTCTAAGGTTTTGTTTAGACACTGTAGGGGTACCATGCTCATGCACTGGTACCCTCACCTATGGTATAGTGCACCCTGCCTTAGGGCTGTAAGGCCTGCTAGAGGGGTGACTGATCTATACTTGCATAGGCAGTGAGAGGCTGGCATGGCACCCTGAGGGGAGTGCCATGTCGACTTACTCGTTTTGTTCTCACTAGCACACACAAGCTGGCAAGCAGTGTGTCTGTGCTGAGTGAGAGGTCTCCAGGGTGGCATAAGACATGCTGCAGCCCTTCGAGACCTTCCTTGGCATCAGGGCCCTTGGTACTAGAAGTACCAGTTACAAGGGACTTATCTGGATGCCAGGGTCTGCCAATTGTGGATACAAAAGTACAGGTTAGGGAAAGAACACTGGTGCTGGGGCCTGGTTAGCAGGCCTCAGCACACTTTCAATTGTAAACATAGCATCAGAAAAGGCAAAAAGTCAGGGGGCAACCATGCCAAGGAGGCATTTCCTTACATGCACTGTCTATTTTTTAAAGTGAAAAGATTTCCTTTTTACAAACATACTTACCTGAAAGATTTTTCTCTGATGCCTAAACATATATAAAGACACTTGCTATTTTTATAAATTGGTGTGGATCTCCTTTTTGAGTTGTGTGTCTCATTTCACCATTGTGTGTGTTTGTGGACGTCTTCAACTCCTCTGTGTTAAGCCGAAGGCTGCACGACAGCACTACCCCTAAATATAGCACTTTGGGATTGCATAGCAAGCCCTGTCCACTCATTTGGGAACCCCTGGACCCTTTGGACAGTATTTACATACCACATAAAGGCCCAGCTTCCTACACTATATACAATTGCTCAATAATTAAATATGTAATGCCTACTTGTTCAATTCCATTCATTTTACAAGCAGTAAAAATTGTTTAAAAGCCAGTACTCTT
The DNA here is from genome assembly GCF_031143425.1 of Pleurodeles waltl. Classification (NCBI taxonomy): domain Eukaryota; kingdom Metazoa; phylum Chordata; class Amphibia; order Caudata; family Salamandridae; genus Pleurodeles; species Pleurodeles waltl. The sequence goes on along the minus strand of NC_090447.1, from coordinate 1,528,368,479 downwards.
TCATGTTGTGTTTCAACATTTGGACATGGTGCCCATGTATTGGGGCCTCGACCTGTCTTGTTTTCCTTATGTGTTTTGTGCATAATTTCTTTTCTGCTCCTCATGTGAGTGTTTTCTTTGTTGCTTTTTGGGATGGTACCTGTATTTTAAATTATTCCCATTGTGTGGAGGGGATGACTCAGGAAGATGGACATCCTGGTTTGTTTCCGCTTTTTGAACTACCATAACATGGAAATGTAGAAAATTGGTGAAATTTAAAACTTAGTAGATAAGCAAGGAAGGTATATACCTCCATTTTCCTGCCCCACCAGATGCAGGTAAGGTCCCATGAAGACAAGTCAGACCTTTACACGAGGCTCGTAAACCATAAAGGGGGGCGGGAATCTGTCTCCTTCCATAACTCTGATGAATGCCACAATCTTCCCCTCATTATGTGTGACCCTCTCAGGCATGTGAATTCCAGCAAAGGGACCGCAGCAGATCAAAGAGGGCACCTGCTGAATATTCTGCATAGCAAGCATTTCTTGAAACTTGGCATCTTTTTTTCATCCGAGCAAAAAGAGATAAAATGTTAAACTCTTTCAGCAAAATAGAGGTATGACTGCATGAGCAGTGGCCCCATTCAAGATGACTCTTGCATCCTGCTTACACGGGGTGGAGGGTGGGAGCAAGAACTGGTGTGAATGGTTGGCTCTTAATGGCCTGGTAAGTGGTATAAAGAAAGTATGCAGAGCCTTGATGAGTCCGAACTGCCACTAAAAAGTTATTTATCCAGAGGAAAGACAATTCCAGCCCAGTTAGGAAGAGAGGAACACAGCCATATATTTTTAGAAGTCCTTTCCTGAAAATAGTAATTTAAAAAATGTGTAGTGAAGCCTAGTTTTCTGATACAGCTGCTTATCTAGATGTTACCATAGGTCTATAGGTTTAGGGATTAATTAATGCTCTTGAATCTCTCTGCAGTGCTGACAGTTACATATCGCCCAGATGGGAAGGAGCTGGCGGTCGCCACACTGGACGGGCAGATCACTTTTTGGGACCCCCAAAATGCCGTGCAGACGGGCTCTATCGAAGGAAGACACGACCTTCAGATGGGGCGGAAAGAGATGGACAAAATCACAGCCAAGCAGTCTGCTAAGGGCAAGTACGTATGGAACCCCAGTAGACCAGCCATCAAGCCACTCGTGAGGGCAGTTAGATGGACAGGTCATTGAGGCATGAGAGAGGGAGGAGGGATGGACAGGTCATCGAAGCAGTGAAGAGGGCTCTATCATTGAGGACAGATCCTCGAGGCATTGAGAGAGGTGTCTCTGTGGTTGAATAAACCCAATTTCGACCGCAGCATATGACTGCATTTGCATGGTACAAGGGGCATGGGAGCACTTCACTCTGGGGTCAGAAGTATGGAACACTTTAAATTCCACCCACAGTAACTGATGCATTCCTGCAGTGGTGGTGTACCCTTTTCATTTTTCATTTTCTGCTCTCAGGTCTTTCAGCACTCTGTGCTACTCTGCTGATGGGCAGTCTCTGCTGGCTGGAGGGGCCTCCAAGTTTGTTTGCATTTACCACATACAGGAGCAGATCCTCATGAAGAAGTTTGAGATTTCTTGTAATCTCTCTCTGGATGCTATGGAGGTAAGAGAGCCCTTGTGGTGCATGGATTTAGAATGCTAGGGATGCAAGTCTCTTACCAGGAAGCAATCGGCCGCCATGCTTGTCTAAAAGGTAATGCCCAAAAATAATTACACATTGAAAACTGATCTAGAGAGGTATTGATCAGGAGTGGCCAACATCCCTACACTTTTCTCACAATCTGTGTTCAAGGCCAGTTTCTTAACGCCAGTTTTATCCTGTAACCTGACCTCCGCGAGGGGGCTTTTAACTCTGTACATTTACATCTAAAAAAATTCGTAGGAAAGCTGGGGGAGATCAGAAAGTTCAAAAGCTTTGAGTTTCTTTCATCCAGAACATGGACTCCTTCCTGCCACCTCAAGAGATGACTTTGCTTCTGTTTATCGAATGTTCAGTGAGAGAATGTCCCTTATAGGGAGGGCTTTTGTTGCCCTATTGTTTGTATCTGTATTAGATCCTGAACCCAAAAAGAAGTAACCTCTACTGTTCAGAGGACATTTCTGGCATGGGGGCTCCCCCCTCGCTGGGCATCATAGCAGTTTTAATGATTTCCTTTGATAGGCAGCATATGTGTTGTGAAATCCTCTTAATCGAAAGCTTCAGCCATTGGTGCATTTTAGATGTGATGAAGTGTTTTGTCAAGTTGGACATTTCCATCTACCAGTCTTCAACATCCGATGGTTGTGGTCCACAATGTATGATGTGAATCCCGGTGAACATCTCTTTATGCTCAGAAGATTGATTACTCCAAAATATATCACAATAATTCGTAGGAGGAGGGGGTGTTTCTCATCAAACAAATCAGCATCCCTCAAGAGTTCCCTTTGTATATCCTGCACAAAAAATCCCCACTTTGTATTTGGCAAACGTAAGCCAGCCTGGTGGATCCGCCATGCCTCTGTGGCTTGATGGAACTGGTGGCGCTGCACGTTTTCGCCAGTATGCTCTTGATCTGATGGCTTGACCACAGCTGTTGGCCTCATTCACCAGAGTATAAATGAGACCTATACTCTTCTCTGGGAAGCCCATTCTTTCAGTGAGAGTTTGTAAATCCTTTTGTCCGAACAGAAGAACGCAGGGAAATGTGCAAATAGTTTTATTCTGACTGATATTGCTTTCCAGGTTCTTTAGAGTAAGGCTTTATAGAGAAGTGCTGCGTGCTGCATCGATTGGCACAGCCATAAAAACTGAAGACAGACTAGTGCACACTTCTTCAGTGTTAGTTACAGAAAGAGAAGAAAGACGGCCACAAAGAGAACTCTTCAGCAACAGCTGTCCTACAGCTCAGAAAGCAGTGACTCGCTAGATGCAGGTTTGGTTGCATCTGCCTTGTCTTCTTTCCAGAGGGCATACTGGTTACTCCTTGCAGTTAAAAATCTTCTTTATTGTAGGGAACTTCCTGCTCGTGATATTATGCACTGAGGCTTTGTTGTATCATCACTATATGTTACGTTGACATGTTTTAATTGTAGAAATTCCCAGATAGTGTGGTGGTTCTATAACCCGTGCATGGGGCGTGGCGAGTGCCCTATAAACCTGTAGAGGTTTCCTATCCTTTGAAGCTGATTAATGTTTTAAATGCTAGGGAAGTCACTGACTTCTCTCTCTTCAGGAATACCTGGATCGGCGGAAGATGACAGAGTTTGGCAGCCTGGCGTTGATCGATGACGGGGCTGGAGATGAGGATGGGGTCAGCCTCGCCTTGCCAGGAGTAAAAAGAGGTACAGTGACGCCCCTCGTGGTTGTTATATTCTCTGCACCAGCCTCCCCTGGCATGTGTCCTCCTCTACCTACTATGAACTCTTTGCACTCCTTCTTCCACACCTAGGTCTGTCCTGCTCGCTTCACCCTAGCATCCTGCTCGCTTCACCCTAGCATCCTGCGCGCTTCACCCTAGCATCCTGCGCGCTTCACCCTAGCATCCTGCGCGCTTCACCCTAGCATCCTGCGCGCTTCACCCTAGCATCCTGCTCGCTTCACCCTAGCATCCTGCTCGCTTCACCCTAGCATCCTGCGCGCTTCACCGTAGCATCCTGCGCGCTTCACCATAGCATCCTGCTCGTTTCGTCATAGGATCCTGCTCACTTCACCACAGCATACTTAACTGGTGTGCTTTCCTGCTTCCCCCCCCCCCGGCCAAACCTCTGTGCTGCTTCTTTCATTGTACTTTCAGCTTTGCCTGGCATGTCCTTTCTGCTTTGTTTGCTTACCTGTACCAGCTTTAACTGACACGTCTCTTCTGCCCACCCCCTGCAATTAGCTCTGTACTTCTGCTGCCAGATGATGCATCTTCTCTCCTTGTTTTAGCACCTGCTTAGCCTGGCTTGTCTCAGCTGTCAAACCATGATGCTGCTGTTTCCCCCAGGCTATCGTGTCTGCTGGAATACTTGAAGCAGCTATCACCGGGCATGTCCTTCCTGTCTCTCTCGATGTACAACCTCTGAATTGTCTACCTCGCAAGCTATAGCTAAACTGCCTGCTTTTCTCCACCGTTTTCACGTGATGTGTCCCTAAATTGTGTACCTTTTTATGTGAAATAAATCTACACTTCCTCTTTCCTGTGCTTTGTGGCATCGGTATCTCTACACAGCCTCCTCTAAACCATCTGCTGCTCCTTGATTTATTTCTCCCAGAGCCTTTCTAGGCGCTCTAATCTTGTTCAGTGCTCAGTCGTATGTTGACGGCTTCTTCCGCCTCATGTTGGGCTGGGTCCTTAATGTTCCTGTTGATGGCCCTTTCGACACTACTCTGTAAAGATCTGCATGTTCGATGGCATGTGTAGCTGCAGATACACATGCTTTGCACACCCCGCCATCTAGTGTTGGGCTCGGAGTGTTACAAGTTGTTTTTCTTCGAAGAAGTCTTTTTCGAGTCACGAGATCGAGGGACTCCTCCCCTTTCGGCTCCATTGCGCATGGGCGTCGACTCCATCTTAGATTGTTTTCTATCCGCCATCGGGTTCAGACGTGTTCCTTTTCGCTCCGTGTTTCGGTTCGGAAAGCTAGTGAAAATCTCGGACATTTCGACGGTATTGTTTACGTTCGGTATCGGGTTAGTTACAACAGATCGAGACCGAATTTTGAAGAGTTCCGGCGGCCCTTCGGGGTTTTCGATTCCCCGGCGGGGCCTGGTCGGCCCGAGCACGTGCGTCTTCAAGGCTAATGGAACGGACCCCATTCCGCTTCTGCCCCGAATGTCACAACAAGTATCCTTATACAGATCAGCATCTGGTCTGTAATTTGTGTTTGTCTCCAGAACACAAGGAGGATACTTGTGAGGCCTGTCGAGCGTTTCGGTCCAGAAAGATCTTAAGTGACCGAAGAGCAAGAAGACTACAGATGGCGTCGGTGCCGACAGGACAAAAACACATGGAGGAAGAAGAGGAAGCCTTCTCCATCGAGGATTCGGACTCGGAAGAGGTCGATCCTGAACAGACGCCGAAAACCGTGAGTAAGACGTCGATACACAAAACTCACGCAAAGACCACAAAAGCCCAGGGGACACCACCGCCAGCAGGCCATGGCTTAACCCGAAAAATAGGTGACCAAGCATCGGCACCGAAAAAGGGCATGCATGTGTCGAAGTCATCCGACTCCGGTCGAGATACCGGCACAGAGCAGGCTCGACCCAGAGACACCGGGTCAGAGCAATCTCTGCACCGAGAGAGCGGCACCGAAGCAAGTCTGCACCGAGAGATCACTACGCCAAAGAGCAAAAAAGTGTCGTCGGAACCGAAAAAGGCAGCCAAAAAGGTTTCGGTACCGAAACATCCGGCCTCGGAACCGAAAACAAGTTCCTACACAGAGGAACAAGGCCTGTCCTCACAAATGCAACCACATAGATTTGGACAGGAGCTAGAGACAATGGAGCCAGATTACACACAAAGAAGGCTCCACATTCAAAAGGAGACAGGGAAGATCAGTACTCTCCCTCCAATACGAATGAAACGGAAACTTGCATTCCAAGAGAAAGACAAGCAGCCACAGGCAAAGGTGGCAAGACGAGTAACCCCACCACCATCTCCACAACGCTCACCACAACCATCACCGGTAGCCACTCCACCAATGATGCAGTCCCCAACTCATACAGGGATGAGTCAGGATGATCCAGACGCGTGGGATCTTTATGATGCACCAGTGTCAGATAACAGTCCCGACTTTTATCCAGCTAGACCGTCACCACCTGATGACTCTACCGCCTACACACAGGTGGTGTCAAGAGCAGCGGCGTTTCATAATGTCAGCCTGCATGCAGAGCCAATTGAAGACGACTTTCTATTTAACACACTGTCGTCCACACATAGCCAGTTCCAGAGCCTCCCCATACTACCTGGAATGCTAAAACACTCCAAACAAGTGTTTGAAGAGCCTGTCAAAGGAAGGGCCATAACTCCAAGGGTGGAGAAAAAATATAAACCGCCACCAACAGACCCTGTGTATATCACACAACAGTTAACACCAGACTCAGTGGTAGAAGGTGCAGCACGCAAGAGGGCGAACTCACACACCTCAGGAGATGCACCACCTCCAGACAAAGAGAGTCGTAAGTTTGACGCGGCTGGGAAAAGAGTGGCGGCACAAGCAGCCAACCAATGGCGCATTGCCAACTCACAGGCATTGTTGGCGAGATATGACAGGGCTCATTAGGATGAAATGCAACATTTTATAGAACATTTGCCCAAGGAGTTCCAAAAACAAGCGCAACAAGTGGTGGAGGAAGGACAGAGTATCTCGAACAATCAGATACGGTCAGCAATGGATGCAGCAGACACAGCTGCTAGGACTGTTGTAAGGAAATGCCTCCTTGGCATGGTTACCCCCTGACTTTTTGCCTTTGCTGATGCTATGTTTTGAATTGAAAGTGTGCTGAGGCCTGCTAACCAGGCCCCAGCACCAGTGTTCTTTCCCTAACCTGTACTTTTGATTCCACAATTGGCACACCCTGGCATCCAGTTAAGTCCCTTGTAACTTGTACCCCTGGTACCAAGGGCCCTGATGCCAGGGAAGGTCTCTAAGGGCTGCAGCATATCTTATGCCACCCTGGGGACCCCTCACTCAGCACAGAGACACTGCTTGCCAGCTTGTGTGTGCTGGTGAGAACAAAACGAGTAAGTCGACATGGCACTCCCCTCAGGGTGCCATGCCAACCTCACACTGCCTATGCAGTATAGATAAGTCACCCCTCTAGTAGGCCTTACAGCCCTAAGGCAGGGTGCACTATACCATAGGTGAGGGCACCACTGCATGAGTACTGTGCCCCTACAGTGTCTAAGCCAAACCTTAGACATTGTAAGTGCAGGGTAGCCATAAGAGTATATGGTCTGGGAGTCTGTCAAACACGGACTCCACAGCACCATAATGGCTACACTGAAAACTGGGAAGTTTGGTATCAAACTTCTCAGCACAATAAATGCACACTGAAGCCAGTGTACATTTTATTGTGAAATACACCCCAGAGGGCACCTTAGAGGTGCCCCCTGAAACCTTAACCGACTATCTGTGTAGGCTGACTGGTTCCAGCAGCCTGCCACGACCGAGACATGTTGCTGGCCCCATGGGGAGAGTGCCTTTGTCACTCTGAGGCCAGTAACAAAGCCTGCACTGGGTGGAGATGCTAACACCTCCCCCAGGCAGGAGCTGTAACACCTGGCGGTGAGCCTCAAAGGCTTACCCCCTTTGTTCCAGCACCACAGGGCACTCCAGCTAGTGGAGTTGCCCGCCCCCTCCGGTCACGGCCCCACTTTTGGCAGCAAGGCCGGAGGAGATAATGAGAATAACAAGGAGGAGTCACTGGCCAGTCAGGACAGCCCCTAAGGTGTCCTGAGCTGAAGTGACTCTGTAAGGAAATGCCTCCTTGGCATGGTTGCCCCCTGACTTTTTGCCTTTGCTGATGCTATGTTTACAATTGAAAGTGTGCTGAGGCCTGCTAACCAGGCCCCAGCACCAGTGTTCTTTCCCTAACCTGTACTTTTGTATCCACAATTGGCAGACCCTGGCATCCAGATAAGTCCCTTGTAACTGGTACTTCTAGTACCAAGGGCCCTGATGCCAAGGAAGGTCTCTAAGGGCTGCAGCATGTCTTATGCCACCCTGGAGACCTCTCACTCAGCACAGACACACTGCTTGCCAGCTTGTGTGTGCTAGTGAGGTCAAAACGAGTAAGTCGACATGGCACTCCCCTCAGGGTGCCATGCCAGCCTCTCACTGCCTATGCAGTATAGGTAAGACACCCCTCTAGCAGGCCTTACAGCCCTAAGGCAGGGTGCACTATACCATAGGTGAGGGTACCAGTGCATGAGCATGGTACCCCTACAGTGTCTAAACAAAACCTTAGACATTGTAAGTGCAGGGTAGCCATAAGAGTATATGGTCTGGGAGTCTGTCAAACACGAACTCCACAACACCATAATGGCTACACTGAAAACTGGGAAGTTTGGTATCAAACTTCTCAGCACAATAAATGCACACTGATGCCAGTGTACATTTTATTGCAAAATACACCCCAGAGGGCACCTTAGAGGTGCCCCCTGAAACTTAACCGACTGTCTGTGTAGGCTGACTAGTTCCAGCAGCCTGCCACACCAGAGACATGTTGCTGGCCCCATGGGGAGAGTGCCTTTGTCACTCTGAGGCCAGTAACAAAGCCTGCACTGGGTGGAGATGCTAACACCTCCCCCAGGCAGGAGCTGTGACACCTGGCGGTGAGCCTCAAAGGCTCACCCCTTTGTCACAGCCCAGCAGGGCACTCCAGCTTAGTGGAGTTGCCCGCCCCCTCCGGCCACGGCCCCCACTTTTGGCGGCAAGGTTGGAGGGAACAAAGAAAGCAACAAGGAGGAGTCACTGGCCAGTCAGGACAGCCCCTAAGGTGTCCTGAGCTGAAGTGACTCTAACTTTTAGAAATCCTCCATCTTGCAGATGGAGGATTCCCCCAATAGGGTTAGGATTGTGACCCCCTCCCCTTGGGAGGAGGCACAAAGAGGGTGTACCCACCCTCAGGGCTAGTAGCCATTGGCTACTAACCCCCCAGACCTAAACACGCCCTTAAATTTAGTATTTAAGGGCTACCCTGAACCCTAGAAAATTAGATTCCTGCAACTACAAGAAGAAGGACTGCCTAGCTGAAAACCCCTGCAGAGGAAGACCAGAAGACGACAACTGCCTTGGCTCCAGAAACTCACCGGCCTGTCTCCTGCCTTCCAAAGATCCTGCTCCAGCGACGCCTTCCAAAGGGACCAGCGACCTCGACATCCTCTGAGGACTGCCCCTGCTTCGAAAAGACAAGAAACTCCCGAGGACAGCGGACCTGCTCCAAGAAAGGCTGCAACTTTGTTTCCAGCAGCCTTGAAAGAACCCTGCAAGCTCCCCGCAAGAAGCGTGAGACTTGCAACACTGCACCCGGCGACCCCGACTCGGCTGGTGGAGATCCAACACCTCAGGAGGGACCCCAGGACTACTCTACGACTGTGAGTACCAAAACCTGTCCCCCCTGAGCCCCCACAGCGCCGCCTGCAGAGGGAATCCCGAGGCTTCCCCTGACCGCGACTCTCTGAAACCTAAGTCCCGACGCCTGGAAAAGACCCTGCACCCGCAGCCCCCAGGACCTGAAGGACCGGACTTTCACTGGAGAAGTGACCCCCAGGAGTCCCTCTCCCTTGCCCAAGTGGAGGTTTCCCCGAGGAAGCCCCCCCTTGCCTGCCTGCAGCGCTGAAGAGATCCGTTGATCTCTCATAGACTAACATTGCAAACCCGACGCTTGTTTCTACACTGCACCCGGCTGCCCCCGCGCCGCGGAGGGTGAAATTCCTGTGTGGGCTTGTGTCCCCCCCGGTGCCCTACAAAACCCACCTGGTCTGCCCTCCGACGACGCGGGTACTTACCTGCTGGCAGACTGGAACCGGGGCACCCCCTTCTCCATTGAAGCCTATGTGTTTTGGGCACCACTTTGAACTCTGCACCTGACCGGCCCTGAGCTGCTGGTGTGGTAACTTTGGGGTTGCTCTGAACCCCCAACGGTGGGCTACTTTGGACCAAGAACTAAGCCCTGTAAGTGTCCTACTTACCTGGTTAACCTAACAAATACTTACCTCCCCTAGGAACTGTGAAAATTGCACTAAGTGTCCACTTTTAAAACAGCTATTTGTCAATAACTTGAACAGTATACATGCAATTTTTATGATTTAAAGTTCCTAAAGTACTTACCTGCAATACCTTTCGAATGAGATATTACATGTAGAATTTGAACCTGTGGTTCTTAAAATAAACTAAGAAAAGATATTTTTCTATAACAAAACCTATTGGCTGGATTTGTCTCTGAGTGTGTGTACCTCATTTATTGTCTATGTGTATGTACAACAAATGCTTAACACTACTCCTTGGATAAGCCTACTGCTCGACCACACTACCACAAAATAGAGCATTAGTATTATCTATTTTTACCACTATTTTACCTCTAAGGGGAACCCTTGGACTCTGTGCATGCTATTCCTTACTTTGAAATAGCACATACAGAGCCAACTTCCTACAGACTCTAACTTTTAGAAATCCTCCATCTTGCAGATGGAGGATTCCCCCAATAGGGATAGGAATGTGACCCCCTCCCCTTGGGAGGAGGCACAAAGAGGGTGTACCCACCCTCTGGGCTAGTAGCCATTGGCTACTAACCCCCCAGACCTAAACACGCCCTTAAATTTAGTATTTAGGGGCTTCCCTGAACCTAAGAATTTAGATTCCTGAAACTACAAGAAGATGACTGCTGAGCTGAAAGACCCCTGCAGAAGAAGAAAAGAAGACACCAACTGCTTTGGCCCCAGACCTACCGGCCTGTCTCCTGCCTTCCAAAGAAACCTGCTCCAGCGATGCTTTCCAAAGGACCAGCGACCTCTGAATCCTCAGAGGACTGCCCTGCTTCAAGAAAGACAAGAAACTCCCGAGGACAGCGGCCCTGCTCCAAAAAGACTGCAACTTTGTTTCAAAGGAGCAGATTAAAAGACCCCTGCAACTCCCTGCAAGAAGCGTGAGACTTGCAACACTGCACCCGGCGACCCCGACTCGACTGGTGGAGAACCAACACCTCAGGGAGGACCCTCCGGCGAGTCCGAGACCGTGAGCAACCAAAGTTGTCCCCCCTGAGCCCCACAGCGATGCCTGCAGAGGGAATCCCCAGGCTCCCCCTGACCGCGACTGCCTGACTCTGAAATCCCGACGGCTGGAAAAGACCCTGCACCCGCAGCCCCCAGCACCTGAAGGAACGGAACTTCAGTGCAGGAGTGACCCCCAGGAGGCCCTCTCCCGTGCCCAGGTGGCGACTACCCCGAGGAGCCCCCCCTTGCCTGCCTGCACCGCTGAAGAGATCCCTTGGTCTCTCATTGAAAACCCGATGCGTGTTTGCACACTGCACCCGGCCGCCCCGCGCAGCTGAGGGTGTACTTTTTGTGCTGACTTCTGTCCCCCCCCGGTGCCCTACAAAACCCCCCTGGTCTGCCCTCCGAAGACGCGGGTACTTACCTGCTGGCAGACTGGAACCGGGGCACCCCCTTCTCTCCATTGAAGCCTATGTGTTTTGGGCACCTCTTTGACCTCTGCACCTGACCGGCCCTGAGCTGCTGGTGTGGTTACTGTGGGGTTGCTCTGAACCCCCAACGGTGGGCTACCTTGGACCCAAACCCGAGACTTGTGAGTGATTTACTTACCTGTTAAAACTAACAATAACTTACCTCCCCCAGGAACTGTGAAAATTGCACTGTGTCCACTTTTAAAACAGCTATTTGTGTTTTATGTGAAAAGTATATATGCTACTGTAATTATTCAAAGTTCCTAAAGTACTTACCTGCAATACCTTTCAAATGAGATATTACATGTAGAATTTGAACCTGTGGTTCTTAAAATAAACTAAGAAAATATATTTTTCTATAACAAACCCTATTGGCTGAATTTGTCTCTGAGTGTGTGTTCCTCATTTATTGCCTGTGTGTATGTACAACAAATGCTTAACACTACTCCTTTGATAAGCCTACTGCTCGACCACACTACCACAAAATAGAGCATTAGTATTATCTCTTTTTGCCACTATCTTACCTCTAAGGGGAACCCTTGGACTCTGTGCATGCTATTCCTTACTTTGAAATAGCACATACAGAGCCAACTTCCTACAACTGTCAATACAGCTGTAACAATACGGAAAATGCATGGCTGCATACATCTGGATTCAAGCCGGAAATACAACAAGCCGTGCTGAATATGCCATTTAACGGACAGCAGTTGTTTGGGCCGGAGGTGGACACTGCTATCGAAAAACTTAAAAAAGACACTGATACGGCCAAAGCCATGGGCGCACTATGCTCCCCACAGAGCAGAGGCACATTTAGAAAATCACAGTTTTGAGGACAAAGCACTGAACCCACAACCTCACAAACAAGGCCCACTTATCAGAGCCAATACCAGCTGGGAACTTTTCGGGGACAATATAGAGGGGGACAGTTCCCAAAGAGTAGAGGGAAGTTCCAAAGTCCCAAAACTCCACAAAATAAACAGTGACTTCCATGTCACAAATCCCCAACACACAACACCAGTGGGGGGGAGACTAACCAAGTTCTACAAAAACTGGGAGGAAATAACAACAGACACGTGGGACCTAGCCATTATCCAGTATGGTTATTGCATAGAATTTCTAGAATTCCCTCCAAATGTCCCACCGAAAACACACAACATGTCAAAACAACACATAGATCTTCTACAGCTAGAATTTCAAGCGTTGTTGCAAAAAGATGCAATAGAGTTGGTACCAATTCATCAGAGAGGAAGAAGAGTTTACTCACTGTACTTTCTCATACCCAAAAAAGACAAAACTCTAAGACTTATATTAGATCTCAGAATATTAAATATCTACATCAAATCAGATCACTTTCACATGGTGACACTGCAGGACGTAATCCCATTGCTCAAACAACAAGACTAAATGACAACACTAGACCTAAAGGATGCGTACTTCCATATACCGATACATCCTTCACACAGAAAGTACTTAAGGTTTGTATTCCAAAGGGTACATTACCAATTCAAAGTGTTGCCATTCGGGATAACAACTGCGCCAAGAGTTTTTACAAAATGCCTGGCAGTAGTGGCTGCTCATATCAGAAGACAGCAAGTACATGTGTTCCCGTACCTAGATGATTGGTTAATAAAAACTAACATGCAGGAACGGTGCTCACAACACACAAAGTATGTCATAGAAACCCTTGACAAACTAGGTTTCTCAATCAACTACAAGAAGTCACACCTTCAGCCGTGTCAAATACAACAATACTTAGGAGCGACAACACAACAAAAGGGATTGCCACTCCAAGTCCACAAAGGGTAAAGGCATTTCACAATGTAATACAGGCCATGCACCCAAAACAAAAGATACAAGTCAAAATAGTGATGAAACTACTAGGCATGATGTCCTCATGCATAGCCATTGTCCCAAACGCAAGATTGCACATGCTTTCCTTACAACAGTGCCTAGCATCACAATGGTCACAGACACAGGGTCAACTTCAAGATCTAGTGTTGATAGACCGCCAAACATACACGTCGCTTCAATGGTGCAACACTATAAATTTAAACAAAGGGCGGCCTTTCCAAGACCCAGTGCCTCAATACGTAATAACAACGGATGCCTCCATGATAGGGTGGGGAGCACACCTCTACCAACACAGCATCCAAGGACAATGAGACACTCAACAGAGACAGTTTCACATAAATCACTTAGAATTACTGGCAGTATTTCTAGTGTTGAAAGCTTTTCAACCTATAATAATCCACAAGCACATTCTTGTCAAAACAGACAACATGACAACAATGTATTATCTGAACAAACAGGGAGGAACACTGTAGGAAGTTGGCTCTGTATGTGCTATTTCAAAGTAAGGAATAGCATGCACAGAGTCCAAGGGTTCCCCTTAGAGGTAAAATAGTGGTAAAAAGAGATAATACTAATGCTCTATTTTGTGGTAGTGTGGTCGAGCAGTAGGCTTATCCAAGGAGTAGTGTTAAGCATTTGTTGTACCTACACATAGACAATAAATGAGGTACACACACTCAGAGACAAATCCAGCCAATAGGTTTTGTTATAGAAAAATATCTTTTCTTAGTTTATTTTAAGAACCACAGGTTCAAATTTAACATGTAATATCTTGTTTGAAAGGTATTGCAGGTAAGTACATTAGGAACTTTGAATCATTTCAATTGCATGTATACTTTTCAAGTTATTCACAAATAGCTATTTTAAAAGTGGACACAGTACAATTTTCACAGTTCCTGGGGGAGGTAAGTTTTTGTTAGTTTTACCAGGTAAGTAAGACACTTACAGGGTTCAGTTCTTGGTCCAAGGTAGCCCACCGTTGGGGGTTCAGAGCAACCCCAAAGTTACCACACCAGCAGCTCAGGGCCGGTCAGGTGCAGAGTTCAAAGTGGTGCCCAAAACACATAGGCTTCAATGGAGAGAAGGGGGTGCCCCGGTTCCAGTCTGCCAGCAGGTAAGTACCCGCGTCTTCGGAGGGCAGACCAGGGGGGTTTTGTAGGGCACCGGGGGGGACACAAGCCCACACAGAAATTTCACCCTCAGCGGCGCGGGGGCGGCCGGGTGCAGTGTTAGAACAAGCGTCGGGTTCGCAATGTAAGTCAATGAGAGATCAAGGGATCTCTTTAGCGCTGCAGGCAGGCAAGGGGGGGCTTCCTCGGGGAAACCTCCACTTGGGCAAGGGAGAGGGACTCCTGGGGGTCACTTCTGCAGTGAAAGTCCGGTCCTTCAGGTCCTGGGGGCTGCGGGTGCAGGGTCTTTTCCAGGCGTCGGGACTTAGGTTTCAGAGAGTCGCGGTCAGGGGAAGCCTCGGGATTCCCTCTGCAGGCGGCGCTGTGGGGGCTCAGGGGGGACAGGTTTTGGTACTCACAGTCGTAGAGTAGTCCGGGGGTCCTCCCTGAGGTGTTGGTTCTCCACCAGCCGAGTCGGGGTCACCGGGTGCAGTGTTGCAAGTCTCACGCTTCTTGCGGGGAGATTGCAGGGTTCTTTAAAGCTGCTCCTTTGGATAAAGTTGCAGTCTTTTTGGAGCAGGTCCGCTGTCCTCGGGAGTTTCTTGTCTTTTTCGAAGCAGGGCAGTCCTCCGAGGATTCAGAGGTCGCTGGTCCCTTTGGAAGGCGTCGCTGGAGCAGAGTTCTTTGGAAGGCAGGAGACAGGCCGGTGAGTTTCTGGAGCCAAGGCAGTTGGTGTCTTCTGGTCTTCCTCTGCAGGGTTTTTCAGCTAGGCAGTCCTTCTTGTTGTTGCAGGAATCTAATTTTCTAGGGTTCAGGGTAGCCCTTAAATACTAAATTTAAGGGCGTGTTTAGGTCTGGGGGGTTAGTAGCCAATGGCTACTAGCCCTGAGGGTGGGTACACCCTCTTTGTGCCTCCTCCCAAGGGGAGGGGGTCACAATCCTAACCCTATTGGGGGAATCCTCCATCTGCAAGATGGAGGATTTCTAAAAGTTAGTCACCTCAGCTCAGGACACCTTAGGGGCTGTCCTGACTGGCCAGTGACTCCTCCTTGTTGCTTTCTTTGTTTCCTCCAGCCTTGCCGCCAAAAGTGGGGGCCGTGGCCGGAGGGGGCGGGCAACTCCACTAAGCTGGAGTGCCCTGCTGGGCTGTGACAAAGGGGTGAGCCTTTGAGGCTCACCGCCAGGTGTTACAGCTCCTGCCTGGGGGAGGTGTTAGCATCTCCACCCAGTGCAGGCTTTGTTACTGGCCTCAGAGTGACAAAGGCACTCTCCCCATGAGGCCAGCAACATGTCTCTAGTGTGGCAGGCTGCTGGAACCAGTCAGCCTACACAGACAGTCGGTTAAGTTTCAGGGGGCACCTCTAAGGTGCCCTCTGGGGTGTATTTTGCAATAAAATGTACACTGGCATCAGTGTGCATTTATTGTGCTGAGAAGTTTGATACCAAACTTCCCAGTTTTCAGTGTAGCCATTATGGTGCTGTGGAGTTCGTGTTTGACAAACTCCCAGACCATATACTCTTATGGCTACCCTGCACTTACAATGTCTAAGGTTTTGTTTAGACACTGTAGGGGTACCATGCTCATGCACTGGTACCCTCACCTATGGTATAGTGCACCCTGCCTTAGGGCTGTAAGGCCGGCTAGAGGGGTGACTGACCTATACTTGCATAGGCAGTGAGAGGCCGGCATTGCACCCTGAGGGGAGTGCCATGTCGACTTACTCGTTTTGTTCTCACTAGCACACACAAGCTGGCAAGCAGTGTGTCTGTGCTGAGTGAGAGGTCTCCAGGGTGGCATAAGACATGCTGCAGCCCTTAGAGACCTTCCTTGGCATCAGGGCCCTTGGTACTAGAAGTACCAGTTACAAGGGACTTATCTGGATGCCAGGGTCTGCCAATTGTGGATACAAAAGTACAGGTTAGGGAAAGAACACTGGTGCTGGGGCCTGGTTAGCAGGCCTCAGCACACTTTCAATTGTAAA